>NW_018021670.1:6290-11077 GCF_002006095.1 Pseudomyrmex gracilis
ATATATATTATATACTGAATATATATTTTTCTTTTATTTTAACCCATTTGTTTTATTTAATTCTATTAAAAAATACCGTTAGTTTGTGTTATTTTCTTGCACTGACTGCTACTTTACAGGTTATTTTCAGGAAATAAAACAAATCTCGTATATCACGTGGCACTTGTGCAAGCACATGCGCAGAAAGAAAAACAGTACATGAGCAGGACAGAAATATATCTTCTGTCTCTCAGATCTTGCTCACACTTCCCACTCATTGCTTAAATAGGCTATTCCCACTCTATCTCTATAAGCTCTATGGCCTTGCCATTGTGCGAGCTGTCCGCGATAGAGAGCATCACAACCAGAGAGAAGCCTGAGAGCGGCCATGCTATTGTAGTTTCTTACGACGGTTTCAGCCGCTGGTTTTAGCCGTATTTCCACAAAAGTGGAACTCAAAGGCCGTTCTACATTAAACGCAAGACTCAGATCTCGTGGAATTGACCAATTGCAAAGTCAAATCAGCCAATCGACCAACATGATTGATCAGTTCCACGAGACCTCCGACTTGAGTTTCGTGGAGTACGGCCTTTGAGTTCCACTTTTGTGGAAATACGGCTAAAACCAGCGGCTGAAACCGTCGTAAAAAACTACAATGGCATGGCCGCTCTCAGGCTTCTCTCTGATCACAACTAGGATCTCTGTCTTTGTCTCGTCGTCGCTGATTGGTTGAAATTTATACGAGAATAATGTATTCGTTGCTAAGTGCTGATTTCTGCTGAACGCAGTTATTCTTTACTTTTCGTTGTTCTTTTGTCTTGGACTGTACTCGTATAAATTTCAACCAATCAGCGACGACGAGACAAAGACAGAGATCCTAGTTGTGATCATAGACGTATAATATATAGACTGCGCGTTCCCTACCTTTGCCATGTTAAGAAAATGTCTTCAACGTTGAGAGAGAGACAGCTGGTGTTGAATAGTAGCCTCATCTTTGTCTAGCAAAGTAGTGGAAGAAATGATAGACAGAGAAAGAGTTACTATTCAAAGTATGTTGTCTCTTTCAACGTTGAAAACATCTTTTCAACCAAACGCGCAGTTTATATATTATACGTCTATGGTTGTGATGCTCTCTATCGCGGACGCTTAGAATGGCGTATAGACTAACTTGAGGTGGTCCTTTGAGCCATATATGCACCAAACCAACCAAACCTCTATCGCGGACAGCTCGCACAATAGCAAGGCGCGTTCCATATTATAATTACAGCTTTGACTATATAAACATGGACTGCCAGTTGCCCCCACTTTTCCCATTTAAGCAATGCATAAGCAGCGTAGGTACATATATATAATACTCCTATATTGCTAGTACGGTGCCGACTTGAAGCCACATGTTACGGTGCAGACAATATAGTAGCCTCTCTCTCCAGCTGCTTTGTGCGCATGCGGTGAACATTCAAGCACGTTTGGGCATTTCTCTTTCTCGCGTTCTTTCCAATGCTTTATCTCGCTTGCACTCGCTTAGTAGACGCGCCTGCGCATAATGACGCTCGACTATCTATGCCCATATTTGGACTTCGTGCGTCTCCCTTTCTCGGGCCTCGTGCCTCTCATTGCGAAGATACGCGACTAGCAATATAGAAGTATTATATACAGGGTGTCCCAGAATTGGTTTAACATCTCTCGTAGACAGGTAGAAGGAATAAAACTGAGGTGAAAAGTCCTATACCATTTTGCTANATTCGCAATANNTACCGANATNTTAATTAACAAAGATCCGCGAATAAGCGTGCATCGGGCTGTCTTACGCGCGTAGGACAGCCCGGCGCGCTTCGCACAATTACATTTTAATATGTATATGTATAGTATATGCTGTTATATTAGCTCCTCCCATATGTCGCTATGGGTAATACCGTTAGCGCGCGAAGCGCGGCGGGCAGTCTTACGCGCGTAAGACAGCCCGATGCATGCTTATTCGCGGATCTTTGTTAATTAAAATCTCAGTAACTATTGCGAATCTAGCAAAATGGTATAGGACTTTTCGACTCAGTTTTATTCTTTCTACCTGTCTACGAGAGATGTTAAACCAATTCTGGGACACCCTGTATATGCGTAGGTAACATAGATAAGAAATAGGCACCGCCTTTGAGCCAAAAAGCGGGAAATTCAAATATGGTTCGAGGAAGTAAGTTGGGTCAAAGATGTAAATTGGAAACAATTACTTATAAAAATGAATTTGATGTAATGTAAATAGAAATTGACATATAATAACATATATTAACACACACACACACACATTGAACATATATTTAACATATATTAACATTTGTAATACTTACTGATAACATTGCTTTAAAAAAAGGTTTTCACAAATTACTGACCTTCTAATATTGTTAATTTTGTATTTGTGTGTTTGACAAAAGTATCGTGAGCCTTAAATGTAAGTGTTTTTGCTAAATGTGACATTTTTGTCTAAATATAACGATATAAATAACTTTATTAATTCATATATATTTGTGATTTTCTAACATATCTAATTCTTTAACATAATCTTCAAAATTTGAAAACAAAGTATGCATATTTAAATTTCTAAATGTATCATTCATTATTTTTTGGTAACAAGTTTTTGGATTCAAATTGTTATTGATTTTTGTAAAAATTAAAAAGTTTTTCTACGCAAATACTAACTTTATATGAATCTTTTTTGAGATATCGTAGAAATCCTCGACTTTTGCGGCAAAGAAAGCTTGAATTTATTTTTTTGTTGAATTAATTTCTTGCAAAGTAGTTTCTTTTTCCATAACACTGTAAACTCATATAGTTAAATATAATTAAATTTACATATAAAGATTAATTGTTATGTTTTATATAATTACGTTCTTATAACATTAATTACCTTTCTCTTCTATTTCGACGAAATATGCTAGGTACAACATTTCGCTTTAGTACATCTAACTTGTTTCAACAACTTTTGTGAAAATGTAATTCACAGATACGGCTATTTTTAGGAACATTTCTTACACTTTCTTGCAGGTTTAAAATGACAATTTCTTCAAGTCACTGCTCTTTGAGTACAGGATTGCTTGGGAATCTGACAATTTATAATACACAAATACGTATGAGATTAATATAAATGATAAAATCAGTTTAAAATAGTAAAGAATTGAGCTACAAAAATCAGTACATACGCAAAAAAATTCAAGCTGGTATTATTTTTCTCGTGTCGTCGTTTATATTTTGTGCTTCTGCAGCCGTCTATAAAACAATAACGCACCATGTTGTATTTTTTTGAGATCACTGATTTTTTTAATTGCATTTTGCAAAGTGCGTACTTTAGTGCGTATTATCTTCGTAAACACGTAAAAACTGGGGCTGCGTTCCGTTTCATTTTATAGTATACATACTATACGTGACGTGTATTATAGATAAATGCGCGCATATGCGTGAAACGGAACACAGCTTGGAAGACCACGTAACGCGCGACGTGACGTCACGAGCTATTAGTTTTTGGCCCAAACTTAGAGTGCGCTGTTCAATGTTGTCTACGGCCAGATCTCCCGACTAGCCATACATATAATACTCCTATATTGCTAGTCGCGTATCTTCGCAATGAGAGGCCCGAGAAAGAGAGACGCACAAAGTCCAAATATGAGCATAGATAGTCACGCGTTATTATGCGCAGGCGCGTCTACTAAGCGAGTGCAAGCGAGATAAAGCATTGGAAAGAACGCGAGAAAGAGAAATGCCCAAACGTGCTTGAATGTTCACCGCATGCGCACAAAGCAGCTGGAGAGAGAGGCTACTATATTGTCTGCACCGTAACATGTGGACTTCAGGTCGGCACCGTACTAGCAATATAGAAGTATTATATATATGAATCCGAGAAACTTCTAATTAACTCTGCGGAAATGATTCAATCATATATTTTATCTTTTTATTTTCAACTTGCATCGACTTCTTAACAAGACCCGACATAATGCAGACATAATGAAAAATAGAGGTTGGCATTATTTAGTTTCAAACGTTTCCACCGATTAAAATTGTATGTCAATTCGCTGCCACTCCGATAAAACTTATAGATCGAAGCAAAAGTGAATTGAGTGCAATTCGACGTGTTTCCATTGACTTAAATTTGATTCTACGCCGCAGTAGGTGTGAATAATTGTTTCGGTGGAAACTAGACCACTGTCTATCTTTAAAGCACTGATATATATGCATTGTGACGTGACACTTTTTGTGTCCGTCACAAGGATGCATTTCCGGCCGGCATAGAAGGCGGTGAGCTCGCATTTCCCCACTATTTAAGGGAGAGCAGCTCATTAGATTGCGTAGCGCAAGCGAATGCGCTTATTTTGGGTTTGCGTTGTATTTTGCGTATTGTAATATGCCGCTCGGCGGCTATTTTGTAAGTTATTTTCAGCGAGAGGAGAGCCACACACTGTACGTGACCGGCAGATAGAGAGAAGCGAGAAAGAGAGAAGATAATGTAAATTTCTCTCGATTATCCGACCCGACTTTTATTTAAGATATTAATATTGTCTGAATATATCGACTGACTCGACCGTTCTTTGCGACTCGATTTATACGACAACCGCGACTTTCCTTTTATCGACACTTTTAATTCAATTACTCCGACTCGGTTGGCAACGCCCGACGGATTTCCTCGCACCAGGGTTTGCCCCGTGTTTCAGGTGAATAAGGGATTCACACACTGGGTATATACAGGGTGTCCCAGAATTGGTTTAACATCTCTCGTAGACAGGTAGAAGGAATAAAACTGAGGTGAAAAGTCCTATACCATTTTGCTA
>NW_018021670.1:13549-22336 GCF_002006095.1 Pseudomyrmex gracilis
GGGTTTAATGGACCTCGGATTCGGATTCAGCGACCCCAAAAACATATAATAAACATGGTCTGATCCCCAGGCCAAAGAAATTTTTTTTTTGTGTGTGGCTGTGCAATTCTTCAGAAAAATCAAAGAATTCTTTTGAGGTAAAGGCGGTACCTCTGTCAGAAACTATATTAATTGGTTTACCGAATAATTCAAATATTTTTTGCAGGTGTTTTATAACCTCCTTCGATGAAGTAGACTTCACCGCTGCTAACCAAGTGAAGCGAGTGAATGCATCCACTATCACTAACACATGTTTATAACGGTCCGGTGTTTTTTGTAGAGGCCCGAAGTGATCGACATGTAACACTTCCATGGGGCTTTTTGGTAATGGATAAAGAGATGTTTCCCGCTCACATCGATTAGTGGCGTCATTCGCCATAACGCAGGTAAGACAGTTATTTATGTATTCAAAGATTCTCTTCCGCATAGACGGGAACCAATAATTTTCTAAAATGCCTTGATAGGTTTTTTCAGCTCCTACGTGTGCCATGTCGTCATGGTAAACTCGCAATATACTCGGAATCATTTGCTCAGGTACGCAAAATTTATATTCTTCACCGATTCTTTTATATACCAATCCGTCTATCAATTTAAATTTATCATCATCTTTATATTCCAACTCAGAGCTAATCTGCTTAATTTTGGGATCATTGAGCTGGCGGAATTCAAGGTCCCTCTCCAAAGGTAACTCGTGTATATAACCGACGCTGCGACTTAGCGCATCTACATGTCGCATTTTGTCTCCTGGGCGGTGAGTTACTTTAAAATGGTAATTTTGTAATGCGAGAGTCCACCGCGCGATCCTTGGATTCAGATTAGCTTTTGTTACCGCATGTACTAGTGCATTACAATCGGTGATGATCGTAAAATTAATACCATACAGGTATAAGTGAAATCTTTCGACTGACCGTACTATAGCCAACATCTCTAATTCAAATGAAAGGTAGTTTCTCTCCGCTTGGTTAGTCGACTTACTATAATAAGCAACAACTGCAAAGAGACCATTCGGTTGTTTCTGTAACAGAACTCCGCCTATTCCCGAAGTACAGGCATCTGTATGGAGCTCCGTTTCTGCTAACGGGTTATACAAGGTTAAAATTGGATATTCCGTTAGTTCCTTTTTTAATAAATTAAATGATTCGACACAACTTTGATTAAATTGAAAACTATTATTCTTTTTCAGTAAGTCTTGTAGCGGTTTGGCCTTAATGGCAAAATTGTGAATAAATTTGCGGAAGTAGCTTGCTAATCCAAGGAACCGCTGGACATCATGCACACTCGTAGGCACCCTGAAATTGTCTATTGCCTCAGTATGTTTTTTATTTAACGTAATATTATTATGTGATATAATATAACCGAGAAATTCTATCCTACTCCTTAGAAATTGACATTTCAGGTAATTTGCTTCAAATTTATATTTTTTCAACGTTATAAGCACCTCTTCTATTAGAGCCAAGTTTTCCTCTACTGTTTCCGTAGGAATCAGTATATCATCCATATATATTGTACACGACAAGTGAGTTACGCGCCGCCATTTGCGTCTGGGCTGCAGCTTGCTCGTCGCCTATTGGCTGACGAAGCGACCACAGCGCCGTCGGCCTGCGAGTCGGCACCTAGTTGGCGCTGGGCGCAGCGGTGAACACGTGACCGCGGGCGTCTGGGTGCGAAGATAGAGTCAGCGTTACAACACGGTACAGTACAGTACAGCAGCCATGTAACATACGTGATGTGCAATAAAGATTACAACAACATTACTCGGGAGATCCTTTTCTTCACCCTCTGCAACTAATCCTGATCCGCAAGATAACCCTAAAAACCCCGAGCTATCCTTACAGCTTCAGAAGTGGGATCGACCGAGTAATCGAGTTGTTGTGCGTGAAAGTGGTGAGTGCGCGGTTTGTCGAGTTTCATCGCGTTTCATCGCGTTTCGTCGCGTCTCATCGCGTTTCAGCACGCTCTGTCGCGTTCTTTCCCGCTCGTCGCGTTTTATCGCGTTTCCGGGCGTTCTACGCCATCATCGTTGGCTCAAGCCGACGTGGTGTGCTACGCGTTTCCCGCTCGTCGCGTTTTACCGCGTTTCCGGGCNTAAGTGGCAAGACAGTATTCACACTGTTGGATCTTAGAGACGGTTTTCACCACATCAAAATACACCCTAATTATACAAAGTACTTTTCTTTTGCCACCCCGGACGGACAATTTGAATATTTGAGACTTCCTTTTGGTTTTTGTGAGGCTCCCGCCGAGTTTCAGAAACGTCTTGTTTCAGTACTAAGTTCGTTTATTAGAGAAGACAAAGTCTTAGTATATATCGACGATATTCTTATCGCCTCCTGCTCAGTTCAAGAAAACTTAGATATACTGAGAGAGGTTCTTCTTCAGTTAAAGCGATATGATTTCCAGTTAAATCTAGCTAAGTGTCTCTTTTTGAAGACCACAATCGAATACCTAGGGTACGTTATTTCCCCGTCGGGAATTACCCTTAGTTCTAGGCATACAGAAGCCGTGGCTAATTTTCCACAACCTACCAAAGTNGTTGAGCTCCAACGGTTTCTAGGACTCACTAACTATTTCAGAAAGTTCATCAAANATTACGCGGTCATAGTTAAGCCTCTTTACGCGCTTCTACGTAAAACTTCTAAATTTGTATTCGATGATCATTGTCTTCAGGCGTTTAGTACACTGAAAGAATTGTTAACTGCCTCTCCGGTTCTACAGTTGTATAACCCACATCTCGAAACCGAGTTACACACGGACGCGAGCGCGACAACAGTCGCCGGTATCCTCNTTCAAAAGCAAAACAATGGGCATTGGTCCCCAGTAGCCTTTTATAGTCAGGGCACTAACAAAGCGGAAAAGAATTACCACAGCTTTGAGTTAGAGATGCTCGCAGTGGTTAGGTCCGTGGAAAGATTTCACATCTACCTTTATGGTCTACATTTTACCATTGTCACCGATTGCCACGCGCTAGTATACGCGGTGAACAAGGCACANGTTAATCCACGAATAGCAAGGTGGACCCTTCACTTACAAAATTACAAGTTTAAAATGNTACATCGCGATGGGCGTAGAATGGCGCATGTTGATGCCCTCAGCNGGGTTATTTGCTTTTCAAGTTTAATGCCCCTCGAGAAGNAGCTTCAGTACAGACAGCTCCAAGATCCGAGACTTAAGGCGTTGGCTGAGGAACTTGAGGTTCACGATAACGAAAAGTTCCAACTTTTCGATGGCCTCGTCTATAGAAAGGGCATAGATAAACCACGTTTCGTCGTCCCAGACTCCATGATCATTAACGTCATACGCAACTACCATGACTGTATGGCTCATTGTGGTCTAGAAAAAACCATCCGAGGCGTCTCCGCCAATTATTGGTTTCCTTCCGCAAGGAAGAAAATTCAGGATTATTTAGACAACTGCCTNGTGTGTCTGTTAGCAAATTCCACGGCTAACGCCCGGGAAGGCGAGCTTCAGTTGACNGACACCCCCTCTCAACCTTTTGACGTTTTTCATATAGACCATTTTGGTCCAGTNGCAGAGTCGCTTGACGGCTTTAAACACGTTCTGTTAGTAGTCAATTCCTTTTCTAGGTATACTTGGCTCTTTCCGACTAGATCGACCGGATCACGCGAGGTGATCAAACACTTGTCGTATCTATTCCAAAATTTCGGGAAACCGGTAATCCTCGTATCGGACAGAGGAACAGCCTTTACCTCTCAGGAATTTACAGACTTTGTCCAGCATCATAACGTTGTACATAGACAAGTAGCCGTGGCAGCTCCTTGGGCCAATGGCCTCGCTGAAAGGATTAATAGGTTTTTAAAATCCTCCTTAAGAAAAGTCGTAGAAGATGACCAAGCCTGGAGTTCCCACGTAGGCACCATTCAATACGTCATTAATAATACTTACCATTCCGCGATTAAAGCCACTCCAGCTAAACTATTGTTCGGCGTGGAAATGCGCAACCACTCTGACGCAAGTCTAGTGCGCTTATTAAATAGTATCGCCAAAGTAGAAGTAAGTTTTGAGCGGGACCGAGACGTTTCCCGTCAGTTGGCCATCGAGGCTACAAATAAGCTTAAACAGTACAACAAAATGTATTATGACGAACGACATAAGAAGCCCACATTGTACAAACCAGGCGATTACGTTCTCATTAGAGATTCTACACTTAAAGCAGGTCAACACAAAAAATTAAAACCAGCTTATAAGGGACCCTACGTTGTAACTAAAACGTTAAATAAAAACAGGTATGTTGTCCAGGATATACCTGGCTTTAATCATACGTCAAGACCGTATAATTCCGTGTTATCAACCGATAGAATTAAACCGTGGGTTAAACCCATTGGACCTCCTTCCTGAGGAGTTGTTTTCTTTTAAGTACCCCACACTGTGTGTATTTTACTGTTTTCAGCGTTACTGTACGCCTATTTGTGTTTTTAGTTCCTTTGAAAAGTTTTTCTGTACGCTTATTATTTTAGTCTTATTTTGGAAAGTGTGTAGAACAAAAGAAGCGTTAGTTTAACAGTCACACGCTTTAAGATGTTTTCTACTTTATATGTAAGCACGCAGCGTTGGTGTTTGCGCCCCGCAGTACAGCAGTTTTTTTTCTTGTTTTATGTTCATTGTTGTTGAGTGATCGTTATGTTTAGTTTATTGTAGGCGGTTACGATCGTGTTGCTACGACGTTCTTAGCATAGTAATTACTTATGTAGTTTTCTTTGTCAAACCGCCGGGTTTTTCAGTTTTGTTTTAAGTTACGTCGAACATTCGGGACGAATGTATTCGTCAGGAATGGCCGATGCTGTAAACGACAAGTGAGTTACGCGCCGCCATTTGCGTCTGGGCGGCAGCTTGCTCGTCGTCTATTGGCTGACGAAGCGACCACAGCGCCGTCGGCCTGCGAGTCGGCACCTAGTTGGCGCTGGGCGCAGCGGTGAACCGCGGGCGTCTGGGTGCGAAGATAGAGTCAGCGTTACAACACGGTACAGTACAGTACAGCAGCCATGTAACATACGTGATGTGCAATAAAGGTTACAACAACATTACTCGGGAGATCCTTTTCTTCACCCTCTGCAACTAATCCTGATCCGCAAGATAACCCTAAAAACCCCGAGCTATCCTTACAATATTATGAGTTTTTCCTGTCTCACTAACGGATTCAGTATTTGTATAATTCTTTTTTGGAACTCGGCCGGGGCCTCGGAATAACCAAATGGCATAACATTATACTCAAATTGACCTTCAGCTGTGGCAAAGGAAAAGTATTTTGTACATTCATCATTCACTCTGATTTGGTGAAAACTATCCTTTAAATCAATTAAAGTAAACACTGCTTTATTATGCAGTCGCGAAATGCAGTCCTCAATATTCGGGAACGGATACTTCTGTTTTACTATTCGGCTATTAAGAGGCCTCAGATCTACACACATTCTAACTTGACCATTTTTTTTTCTTACAGGTACTACGCGGGAACAATAAGGCGAGGTACTTATTTTTATTATACCTCGATTCAAGAGGTCGTCAGTTATTTCTCTTAACTGAAGTCGCTCGACGTGAGCAAAACGTCTTGGAGCGAACGCAAAAATCGAGTCATCTTTTAGATGAACTTGTACAGAATAACCGTCATCGACAGGTTTGATTTCTTTATTTTCTATATCTAGAATTATTTTAATTAAACGCTCTTTATACTTATCACTAAAATCTATCATATATTCATTTAATATTTTCTCGAGAGTTTCCGGTTTGTCATTTTCAGTACAGAGAGGCAAATTCGGGAATAAGTTTTCTGATTCTTCGGATTCGATATTTTCTTTAATCTGTTCCGGGTAGCATAAGGTGATCCCTTGTTCTTTTATGAATTCCCTACCGAGAATTAAATCACTGTCAAAAGCATATTCCTTTATTACAAATAAATTGACAGTTATTTTTTTGTTTCTTATTAAATCCAAAGCTAAATCAACCTGTACGACGCCAACGACATTTAAGGGCACATTTTTTAAGTTAACAAAAACTCTATTTTGCTTTCTAATATTTTTTACGTAGGGCAAAATCCATTTTTCATAAATGTTATATTTTACGAAGGACAAGGGGCTACCCGTATCCAACAATGCCATTAGATTACATTCTTTATTACAAAGTTTTTCTACCTTGAGCGACAGCCCCGACAGCTCCACTTTGTCTTTTTTTTCGGCTACAAACGCTACGACCTCTGGTTCTTCTTCGACTTCGCTGATCGGCGCTGCTGAAGACACCGGCCTCTGACGTTGCTGGTAAGTAGATTTGCCCTCCTTCGCCTTCACCAATGGACAGTCGAACTGTCTGTGTCCCTTTTGTTTGCAATAAAAGCAAGTTACGTCGTTCTTACAGTCTTTATGATTGTGTCCCTTTTTTCCACAGTTGCGACACGCTTGATCTCTTGACTTGTTCGCACTTGACGACACTGATAACTTTTTATCACTTAGGTCAACGCAACCTGCCGTGACGGTACGCATTTTCATCAAAAAGCACTCCAACGTATTGTCAGCCACCAATAGGGCCGACGCCCTTATCGCATTGTTGGAAATGCCACTAATTAGCAGATGAATCGTATCCTCCACCGGTAAGTTAAGCTGATGTATTATTGACAGCTTTTCTATCGCGTACTCGTCGAACGTTTCTTTCGCCGGTATCCACTTTCTGGTCTCCGCTCGCTGCATAGCTTTGTAGAATGGAACTTTCTTCTCGAACATTTTTATTAACTCCGCTCGTAGGCCAATCCAGGATCGAACGGCTGCACCTGACTGTACCTCGTACCACGTCTTAGCNAATTTTACGAGCTTACTAGAGGNCGCCAGTAACGTGACACCATCCGAGGATTGATGGACCCCGGCTACCTGATCGACGCGCCGTACCCAGGTTTCTATATTTTCTTTGTCAGTTCCGCCGAATTCTGGAATCTGTGTAGCTAACCACGATACGGAGTTTCCCGGAATATTGCTTTCTGTATTTCTTGCAGGGCGGGTCTCTCCCGAAAGAGTCGGAGCAGAAGAAGCACCCGACTCCACATCGACATTGAGCGGTTGCACTCCGGCTGGAGCGGCCGCGAGCCAATTTGATTTGACATCAGCTGCACTAGCAGCTGAAAGGATTGCTGCTGCTGTCGCATCATCTCCGTCATTCCGTCTAGAGCAGCCCGGAANGTGTTTACCGTCATGGGCTCTTCCACACGACCTGCCGCCTCTGAACCTTGTTCATCGTCACTCCCGCCTGCGTTCCTCGACAATAAATCCTGTGCCTCTCGTCTTTCTATGTGCGTCATTATTCTATCAATTATATCAACCCTATCCCCCGTGATCGGAAGGTGATATCTCCTGGCNTCGGCTTGGATTCGTTCCAAGGTCGCCGTTTCCAATGCGGCTCGATCCATCATGCTTCGTACTCGCATGTGCCCAAATATTTTCAATCGACGATCGTCTCTATTATCTCTTCCGACTTCGCACACTTTGATCACACAGAGGCCACGTGAACACTCACTGTTTTCAAGTTTGATTCTATCGGCTCCAGGCTGTAGGTTCACGTGATCACACTCACCGACTTTGACCTTGCGGTCTAAACCGTGGATTTTCGTATCTCACTTCTGAGCTGTAAATTTCTCTCGATTATCCGACCCGACTTTTATTTAAGATATTAATATTGTCTGAATATATCGACTGACTCGACCGTTCTTTGCGACTCGATTTATACGACAACCGCGACTTTCCTTTTATCGACACTTTTAATTCAATTACTCCGACTCGGTTGGCCACGCCCGACGGATTTCCTCGCACCAGGGTTTGCCCCGTGTTTCAGGTGAATAAGAGATTCACACACTGGGTATATATATATATTAATGTTTTATTCTATGCTTACACTGACCGCTCTTTGTCACACGTTGCTCACTCCTTATTCAGAAGCCCGGCGCGTTTATCTCTCGTATCACTTGTCTCTCTGTTAACAGTCGTGTTACTCGCACGCTTATCCCGAAGAGTCCTTCCGAATTGCCGGTGCTCCGGCAACGCTTTTCGCACGTGGCTTATGCCTGATCACTCAATTGATACGCGCGCCTTTCTTCAGAGCGCGCAGGCTGCCAGCACTCCCGGAAAGTGGCGCCGCGCTGCCGATTTCTTACAATAGAGACAGATAGCGACACAGGGGCGTAAGGGCCTCATAAGCACGAAGCGCGAAGCGATGATGTCGACGACGGACTGGAAAACAGGGGATACCGGTACTCCGACTTCACAAAAACTGGAGCGGGGCTCCCAGTGGAGTTGTCAGCCCCGTGATGCGGGAGGATGGGCCCGAACAAGCTCATCTACAGCAGAAATTAAGCGGAGAGGGCTGACGCGGCCAGAAAAGGGCCCGCGTTAACACATTGCCGATACGCACGTGGCCGCCGTCAATTACCGCGCCGCGGAATACAGAATACAGAATATGATTGGCTAATTACTTGGCCCGAAGAACGGCACGAGGCGCCGAGAGCAATTGCCGTAGCAGCAGTGTTCACAGTTTTGGCTTCCTTACAGCATGCTGAAGCGGTGGAAGGAATGCGCACAACAGCAGCGAATTCTACTTGCATCAGGAGATAAAGGAGGGAGCGTTGTCGAAAAAAGGTGAAGCCTATGCAGCCATGTTTATATGGGCTACTAGTACTGCCATCTGTTAGAACTTTACAATACTTCGATGGAATAATGCCCAGAATATTTTAAGAAATCTAATAAACATATTTACTTAAAA
>NW_018021670.1:23671-25010 GCF_002006095.1 Pseudomyrmex gracilis
AGGGAGAAGTCAGATGATGCGGAACGTGCGTAATGCGGAACTGTCGGAACGTTCGTGATTGATTGTGACTTGATTGCAGAATAGACGAAATCAAGTCACGACCAATCACGAACGTTCCGACAGTTCCGCATTACGCACGTTCCGCACCATCTGACTTCTCCCTTATATTACATGGAGCATATATTGTGCGGAAAACCGTAACGAAAAATTATAAAATATCAATTTTTAACAATATTTACTGATCAAAATGTTTGTATTCAATAGATAAACTGAAAAAAATAAGCATATTAATAAAAATTGCAGTAAATTAAGAGAAATCAATTTTTTAAAATAAATACAAATATCTATTTGTCACTATATCGTTCCGGTTTTCCGCGTAATTGTGCTTCATGTAATATAAGGAGAAACAAACCCGCGGAACAAGAGCGTCGAAATATTGTCAACGCGATTCCTGGCCATATGGCAGAGATTCTTTCATAGTCATCAAACGAAAAAAGAAGCCTTGTTACGCGAATAGTGTATTCTCAAATTTTGGAACTGATTTAAAAAGAAAGCTCTATTAAATTTTGGAGCCGAAAAAGAAAACTCTTATATTATTACTTTATCTGATTATTTTAAATTACTTACTTTGATTATTGTAAAAGTGCATTATGGATCCAAACATCATGTTGATGATTATTTTGAAATATTACAATTGTATACTTATGTACAGACGGCGTCATTAATTCGAAGAATTGGCGCGGGGATCGGAGAGCAAGCGGGGCGGTTGCTCGTAGCGCCAACGGGCGCCGTACTAACTAACTAGTAGCAATCGGGTGTCCACAACTGGACACTCGATTTTGGGACTAATGGATATTTGGATCAACTGGACTTTTTATGTGATCCCCGCGCCTATTCTTCGAATTAATGACGCCGTCTGTACTTGATACACACGGAAATACCGGATTCTGCTTTTCTGCTCAAACGTACGGGAAGAAACAAACTCAATTCGCGGAAACGCGGAATCTAGTTACTATTTTCCGCGTTTCCGCGTTTCCACGCTTCATGTACTGGCACTCTAAGACGATTGTAAAAAAAAGGGGCGAGCAGAAGGGTTATCAGTTTGTGGAAAGTCGCCGGCAAACGTAAGTGTGGTTGGTTCTCTTCCGCATATCTCGCGATTTATATTGTTCGTGGATCGAATCTCGACGGGCTACTCCCAGGGCCACCAAACTGCGTGTACCAGCGTTAGTGGCGCCTTCTATAAGACCTCGTACCTGGCATGAACTAAATACGAATGTGTAAGTGAATACGTGTGAACACGTTTCAACACGTTTTGCCGTTAGTTATACGCGACTAC
>NW_018021670.1:26625-29672 GCF_002006095.1 Pseudomyrmex gracilis
GTGTGGTGTGTGTGTGTGTGTGTGTGTAACACTGGACGCCATGTTGGAATTTAGTTCCATTTTACCAACGAGACTTTTCAGAGAGCGCCACAAATGCTGGTACCACCGGGTCCCATAGAATTTATATGGCAGTTTGGTGGCCCTGGCTACTCCGCGAGTTCGATGTCGCGCGATATGATGTCGCCGACAATATAATGTACATATTATAGTTTGCGTTTGTTAATAATAAGGATGATTATCTTTATTCGCCGCTGCTCTCGTCTCGATCAGTCGCGGTCGCAACAATCCGGGCTTATCTGGCTCGTCATCTGTGTATGTTGTGTTTTCATTTTTTTGTTGTTTGCGTCAATTTCGTGCGTTCGTTCGAGTCTCTTAGCGCGTGTAATTCCGAAATATTTAATGGCATATCTCTGTATTTTTCCGAATATCAAACAAGAAATTGTAAATCTTGTCGAAAATTAATAACTGACATATGTAATATTTTTACTGCGCTTCTTTTACCGTATGTATTGTTCCTTTGCATGTATTGTTTTCTTTGTTTCTTTCTTTTGTTTGTGCTGCCGATATCCGGCCATTCTAAGGAAATATTGTCATTAAATTTATATTTTTTTCTTATCATTAAATGAGCAAGTTTCTCGGCCCTTATTTAACAAACACCGCCTCCTGAGCTCACGCCTCTCCGTTATCGTTATTAACTGAGCTGCCGAGTGACCTTGCCGTCACGTCAAAAATATTTGTCCGGATTCTTGCTGCTAATTAAGATTTTTGAGTTGGCGTGTAAACGTACGCCTGGCGTCCAACTACCGACTTTGGTGAGTAAAGAACTTTAGTTTTTTTTTGGAAAAGACGTGCCGAAGTTGTGCGGCGCCTCCGCTACAACATTCAAAAACGAGGTGTCACAGCATATTTCTTTTCTTACACTTTATCTCATATAAAAATCTTTCTATGTTGCAGTGTAAAGCAGAAAGGAAAAGTAATTGTGCTGCCTTATCTTTTTTATTCCTGTCCCGATTTACTTTGCGTAGCATTTAGAAACAGAATATAGAGAGATTACTTTCCTCTCGACACAGCTAGAAAGGATGAAGTAAGTATGGTAAAAATACTTCTACAATTAAATATAGTAAATGCGCTTCTACATATAAACTATCACATTATAATATATATATATACATATATGTACATGTATACACATTTTACTTATTAATATACCATATTACATTATTAGGAAATATATATGTATCACTGTCACAGAGGCACAGTACAGTGTTACGTATATGTTATATTACCTTCTCAAAAACGAGAAATTTTACATGATATTAGATTGACAGTCTAATAATGATTGTATGTGTACGCATGTCTGTAAATACTGTTATTATTAGAAATTGTCAATCTAATAAAATATAAAAATCTTGTTTTAAAGAGAAATGACTTATCACTATCTTTCCTTACGAAAAAGAATTACTGGCAGTAATATATTGCGGCAATGATACAAAAGAATTGGCATTCTGTATAATTGCCAGTAATATTCTCAGTGATTCCTGTAATATCTAATAATGTTCTGTAATAATATTCTTGAGTGATTGTCAGTAAGTAAAAATTGGAAAAGAAAAGTTAATTGTGCTCATCTTTTATTCCTGTCCATTTGGATTTTGTTACTTTGCGTACAAACAGTAGAGAGATTAAATCTCTCTTCTTCACAGATATTAAAAGCGTAAAGTAAGTTAATAATTACTTCTAAAATCACTGATATATATGTATATTTCTTGTAATATGATATTGTATATTTCTTGTACTATGTTTATACTTTTGGAAATTTATAATATTACAAAGCAAAATCATACTACGTGATTCTAATTACTGGCTAGCAGCAATATTACATATAGTATGTGACAGTGGTTGTCAAAGCGGTACTTAAACTTTTAAAATCGCAATAAAATTTAAATATTATATTTTACTATCATGTATTGCTGAACTGATTTCAAAATACTTTATCAATCAAATTGTAGAAATAGATAGGCAGTTCAAACTAAAGGCAGGGTGTTTTGCCGAATAATAAATTCGAGAAAAAGAATCCAGACGTTTCAGCTGTTTATTAAAGTCATTGGTGGAAAAGAGAGAGAGAAACTTGGAATTTATAACAGTTTTTCAAATCAAAAGAATTAACGATGTGGTTTTATAGGAATATTGAATAAATGGTCTAATAAAGTAAAGAAGATGAAAAGTACTAACTGTCAGTGTCGGTGTTGACGAGTTTAATGTTGACGATGCTTTCAAATTAACAGTTAGTACTTTCATCTTCTTAACTTTATTACAAGACTATTTATTCAACCAACATGTTTCTGTAAGACCACATCGTTAATTTCTTTGCTTTGAAGGACTGTTACAATTTCTAATTTTTTTCCACCGATGATGACTTAAATAAAAAGTCAAAACGTCTGGATTATCCTTCTCGAGTGTATTATTTGGCAAAACACTATAGCAAAATCCCTGGTATAAATTGCTTTCTTATTTTTGCAATTTGATTTTTATCGATAAATATCAAATTCTGTCACTCTTCACATGATTACTCAGCACATTATTACTTAGTAAATATGTCTTTATAACATTAATATATTCACTTTTTTACAGCGTAGTGATTGTATATTTGTATGTAAAAGTTTGGTTTTTAAATATGTATAGTGCACAAAACAGTAATATTGACATTTTTCCTTTTTTTATTTTGCAATTATATTTGCACTTGTATGCAATATTTTTATGTGATACCTAACAATATATAATTACCAAAGATACACTTAAAAAGAGACGTGTACTAAAGATATAACTATATTAATGATACGTTACTTACCTGATTACATAACTACATATTAATGAAAAAGTAAAATGCAATATATAGAATATCAAAAAGAATTTATTCTCGCTCGTAATATAAAAATAAGTAATGAATCTAGGTAAGGTCATAAACGAGCAATAAATGGTTGTTAGGAAAAATATATATATATAATATAATTATCAGCTTAATAAATACAATAAAGCTTTATATGAATAAC
>NW_018021670.1:30422-40460 GCF_002006095.1 Pseudomyrmex gracilis
AATTCGAATGTAACGCCTTTATCATATGACTTTTATATGTAAGTGGGGATTGATGTGTATATAAAGCGTTTGTCTCTCTGTTTTGTTCGATGTGCGACCGTAGATCTTTACCTGTGAGTAGTTTGTGTTTCATATATAATATATATCTGTGTATTCCAACTCAACATTTGTAGGCAGATCTATCACCTCATTAGGACTAGAGGATGAAATTTTACACTCAAGAAGACTGCATTTTTTTAAAAATATCTCCATCTACATTACCAGCATAGCGTATTTATTTTATTTTATTATATATTTTTCTATATTGTTAACACTGAAGATGACTCACGTTAAGAGTCGAAACGTTTGTTTATATAAGTTATTCATATAAAGCTTTATTGTATTTATTAAGCTGATAATTATATTATATATGTATATATATTTTTCCTAACAACCATTTATTGCTCGTTTATGCAATATATAGATATGCGCGAAGAAATGACGGATTAATCTAGCAAAAGTGAAAGTTTTTTTTCTGTGAATCATTTTTTTCAGTATTTATGTTATTTAAAAAGTATACATATATTTTATATAAAAAGCGACTTTTATTATGTACCTAAAAGTGAAATGTATAAAATACTATATAAAATAAAATAACAATATTAATTGGATAAAACAAAATTATTTAATAATTTCTATAGAAAACCAATAATTTATATATACCTTTTTAATATGCAAAGTGCTTTGCATTTAATAAATAAACTTTGACAATATATAAAGACATCCAAGACAGATGAAAACAAACTCGTTGCAATAACTTCATTGAGTCATGTTCGTTGTGTGACATCATTTTTCATTGTGGTTTTCTCTATTAAATTTGAAGAAATTTGCATATTTGTGCAATGCGTTTCAATATTACAATACAATTGTGCTTTAATATTACAAATACATTGCACGATAACATTACTGTAATTTTACATTGCAATACTTTTTGAAGGCGGACATTTCAACGTTGCCGTAAGCTTGCAGTAACATTGCAGAAATATTTCGCAACTACCATGCAATATTACAATGTTTCAACGTAAGGTTGATGCAATGTTTCTACAATCTTTTGGTGCTGTATGGGTAAATACGACTCCAAAGAACTTAGGAGAAACGTCGGTTTACAGGTCTCTATAGTCGGTATCCAGTACCCTCTTAAAAGTGTGAGCAATGCGTCTGCTAGTTAGGCCCTGGGCATAATAGACAAAATATTAGGAATAGAAATAAATAATAAATATTTGAAAAAAGAATTTGAAATAATGTTACATTAAAAAAGAGAACGGAATAAGTTAATTATTCTAAATTTTTATCTTTTAACTTATGATGATGTATTAATTTATTATATTTTCTTGGTTTCTAAAGAAATAATTCAACTTTCTCATTTATTCCTATTTTTAATAGTTTGCGTATTGTGCTCAGGGCCTTACAAGTCTGATCACAACATTCTAGACTACATTTTAGATTTCTTTAGTTTAACATTGTTTTTAAATAGATATATAATAATATTATAAAAATAATATTTATATATATATAATATACAGGGTGTCCGACAATTACTTTAAAATCTCTCGTAGGCAGGTAGAAGGAATAAAACTGAGTCAAAAAGTCCTGAACCATTTTTTTCTATTACATATAATAAAGGAGTAATTATTGAATAAATCAAGCCATTTGATTTCAAATTACATATTTCAATTGTAATATTTTCATAATAGTATACTGTTTATTTTTTTTATTAATTAGTTATATTTTAATATTTATTTTATTTATACCTTGTGTTTGTTTCTATCAAAATTTTGATCATTCTCTTGTAGAAGTTAGCATCTTATAAATTATTATTATTATTATTTATTATTTAATAAATAAACAACTATTTCAAATTATTTTGAACACTGATATATTCTTTATATATATAACTTTCAAACACTTATAGATGAATAATCATTTCGAATTTAATGTATTTATGTAATATGTAATTTTTATAAACATTGTAAAATACATTTTTGAAATCATGCAGATTTTGCCTGCTTAACCATTCTCCAGGAAGGAGTGATTACTTAAGTAATCATTTCAAAATTTTTTTGATCAAATTAATATATTAATAATCATTTCAAAATTTTTTTGATCAAATTAATATATTAATAATCATTTTAAAATTGTTTTGATCAAATGATTGTTAATATATTAATAGACAATAATTACTCTATTGACTTCATTTTCGAGACTCAATTTTTGTTAAGCCTTTTATAGCATCGACAAATTAATAACGATTTCGGCTGGTCTGCACCGGTGTGCCACTTGTGTAGAGTTGGTGCAATTGTGTGCAACACCGCATCGGTGTGTGTACTGATTACACTAACTGGCTCCGACTAATTTGTGAGAGCCACTTTGTGTACACCCAACATGCNCCTATGCGGTGTACTGAGCTCAGACGAATACGTGGAACCAGCAAAGAACTGCTGCCATTCGACCAGCCGAACACACAATTTGCACCGACACCCGAAATGTGCAGTCGGTGCAAACCAGCCAAAATCGCTATAAGACAATTTATTACAGTTCTCAAAGATCCTCTGCTTCTCTTTTCCCGTCCTTTCGTGGTTTACAAAATAAGTTGTCGAGATTGTGACGTATCTTATGTTGGACAAATCAGCAGGATGCTAAAAACAAGAATCAATGAACATAAGAACCACATAAATAGAAATTACTCCCAGAGATCTGTGATCACTGATCATAGATTGCAGCATTCACATGATTTTATTTGGGATTGTGTTAGAATATTAAACAACGAAAAATCATATTATAAACGTCCAATATCAGAAACATTGCATATTAAAAGTCAGAATAATGGTCTCAATTTGCACAGCGATACGGAAAATTTAGATAGATCATACTTACCTTTCGTTGATAATACTCACTAAAACGTTATTCATTGCTGTTTATTGACCACTGTATATTTGAAATGGTGATTGCCGTATGACTTTCTCAGTCGCAAAACTGCTGTCATAAAACTCTAATCAATCATTATCTGCTCAAAGACTATGGGATAAGCGCGAGTTTACCAACTTTTCTCTGTAAGTTTTTAATTATCATATGTAATTTTCAACTGCAAATTACCATTTGTTATTATTATTTGTAGCAATATTTTGAAAAAGACCGAAATCAATGGTCGTAAACGTTTAATACAAAGCAATAAAAAATTTACTTTACACACAAGAACAACCGTGTTTGCTCCATATGGCCTTATTCTAACGTCACTTTCCTGTTTAATTAATTGGAGCTATAGCATTTCACCTTATTTTTTTATTATTTTATTTTTTATTACAATTTTATTTAATTTTTTTCTTTTTCTTCTCATACAATTATTTTGTGTTATATTTCTGTTTATTTTTTTTATCTGATATACGTTCTAGTACGCACTAGACAGGCAATAACTTGTCTAAGAAACTTAGTTTTAGTTTTTGTACATATACTATTTGTTAAATTATCAAAGATTTTTGCTTGTTAAAAAAATTTCCATGAAATTTTTGAAACTCACAGTATTTTAGTTTTTTTGTTTGTGATTGTCTCACTGTTGAAGATTTTCCTTTTCTTTTTTTCGCTAAATTTAACATTTTCGTAAAAATAGAACCTGCTTTCAATCATGCAGTTGTTTTGCTGTTTTTGTTGAGTGTTTTTGTTGTGTCCATTGCGTTATAAAGCAATCATCAAAATCAAGATTGCATATTCTTGCTAAAACTATAATTCATTCTATACAATTCTATTATTTTTATAATGAGATCATATTATAAACAATACATTATATTGTAAGTTATATTGACAACTTTTGCTATATAAAATATGTCTATTATATTAACTTAGAATCAATTTTAATACTTCCTTCACTTCTTTCAGAAGCATTTATCTATAACTTACGAATACTGTCCTCATTATGAAACCTAAAAAATGTTATTCCTTTTGTATCCGTATAAAATGTTCGACTTTTACAATTTTTATCACAGCACAATGGCATTGTGTATGCAAATAAAAACAAATATATAGTACACAAATAAAAAATTGACACAATTTACAATTGTTTGATCATTTTATAAGCTATATAATTTATTCATTCATTCATTCAATTTATATGATATATTTAACTTACCTCACGTTTGTTCACTGCTGTTTGTAAATATCTGATACACTGTTCTAACCTATCCTATCTTAGGCGCTTTTCAGCTACGTACACAGACGATACTGTGTAACACAGGCTGCTTTCCTTTTAGAAGACACAGTCGACACAAGTCGACACAAAAGTCATTCTGTCTTTGTTCAGTATTCAGTGAGAAACAGAGACAGAATGACTCTTGTGTCGACTTGTGTCGACTGTGTCTTCTAAAAGGAAAACAGCCCTTGTAACACTGGGTGCGTTCAGACAACTCAACGGTTGAGAGATCATCACTTATGATAGGACTATTCTTCAAAATCTGATGCGGTTCCAAAAGTATGATCTAATCAGAAGTGATTATCTCTCAACCGTTGTACAACTGTTGAGTTGTCTGAACGCACCCACTGACGTTAGTGACTACGGGTGCTTTCCAACTACGTACACAGGCGACACTGCGTAACACTGTGTCCACTAGTGTGAGTGAGACACACTGATATGCTCTTTCTCACATTAATGGACACAGTGTTACACAGTGTCGCCTGTGTACGTAGTTGGAAAGCACTCTACGGCCGTTTTCCTTTTAGGAGACACAGTCGACACAAGTCGACACAAAAGTCATTCTGTCTTCGTTCAGTATTCAGTGAGAAACAAAGACAGAATGACTCTTGTGTCGACTTGTGTCGACTGTGTCTCCTAAAAGGAAAACGGCCTACGTTAGTTTTAAAATTTGGGGCATATTTTTGATTGGTTCAGAGAGCGGCCATTACTTGAACCACTGCGCATTCACGAGAATGTTACACCTGATATACTTACACCATGCATATACATAACAAAAGTTTTTCTTCTGATACATGAACCAACGTGTAGATCTATAAAGCCATAACTGCAGTTTTTAGTTTTAATAAATGGATTTTAAATATTTCATTTTATTCTTATTAGTAATTTATGCTAGTGTGAAGCAGACAAATACATGTATTATTTTGGAAACAGATTTATTTAGAAAGAGATAGAGACTATATAAAAAAGTCACTCATTTTTTGGATGAAACCTCACTTTTTTTAATTTACTTAAATATAACTTATTTATCTGCCTCTTCCAGACTGAGATCCTCCTGGTTGATTTTGATTTAGCCAAGGTGCTGAACCAGTACCTTTACCTCGTTGATTCTGTCCTCTACCTCTGCCTCGAGCTAAAAAACAAGTTTTCCCTCAAAAATGTATATAAAATCTTTAATAATTCAAAATACAAAAACTCATTAAAAATTTAAATTTTTATGTAAAAGAAAAATATAACTTCACAATACTATTAAATTTGTTACTACATATAAGTAGATTTTATAATAAGAAACTTTCATATCCATTGAAACCTTAACCCTATTTATAACTTTTTTTTATTGTCAAATAGTTACTTACAAGAGTATAATTATAAAGCTGGAGTTTGTAATAAAAATACATAAACAAACCTTGGGCACGTAGTATAGCAGACTTTCCTCTTCCTGCAGTGCCGGATCCTTTGCCGCCTGGTCGTTTAAACATCGGCGCATTTTTTAACATATCAGGCAAAATAAGAAATCTAATTTTGGAGCCGCGAATATATACATTTTCCAGCTGAGCCGTATGACCGTCGCGATACGTCACTGAAATATTTTGCATCTGGCAATTCATATTGTCTTCCGCTTCTATTAATTTTCCTCGATACACTTCGCCGGTGTTTGTTTCAAGGGTAACAATGTGACCCTCAGCCTCGTGAAGCACTTTAATGGGAACGCCAATCGACATTTTCTTTCTAAAAAATTGTACAACTTTTACAGAAATACATAATATAAGAAATACATCGAAATATTGTGTTTTCGAACATTTTAACCTCTTAGAATAATCCTACTTACTGTATATACACTTGTACACATATATGCTTGGTAGAAAATAAATAAGCGGTTGAGCCGTTAAGCACTGATAAAATAAACTTACTAAGATGGTAAACACAAACTATAGTTGCCCAAAAGATGCGTTCCGTTTTCTGTATACGCACGGATTGATTACGTTCAGAAAACTCAACAGTTGTACAGAGAAGTGCACCAGGGTTGAGTTATTCGAGCATTTTCTAAAGTGTTTTTTACATTTTACTGTTTTTTACGGTAAAATACGTATAAGACGTATAATATTTATCAAAGTATACTATTAAGAGCCGTCTACAATGGAGAGTTGTAGGCCGTAATAGTAAGAAATTGACCAATCACAGACAAAGTACAGAAGAATAATCGATTGTGATTTGTCAATTTCTTACTGTTACGGTCTAAAACTCTCCATTGTAGACGACCCTTTATGGACTACGTTTACACGTACTGATAAAACCGTTTTAATAAAACCCGTTTTAGTAAAAACCGGACTTAGACATCGTCTACAATACATTTGTAAGCATAAAGGGCCGTCTACAATGGAGAGTTGTAGGCCGTAACAGTAAGAAACTGACAAATCACAATCGATTATTCTTCTGTACTTTGTCTGTGATTGGTCAATTTCTTACTATTACGGCCTACAACTCTCCATTGTAGACGGCTCTTAAAGAGTTGTCTACAATGGAGGGTTGTAGGCCGTAATAGTAAGAAATTGACCAATCACAGACAAAGTACAGAAGAATAATCGATTGTGATTTGTCAGTTTCTTACTGTTACGGCCTACAACTCTCCATTGTAGACGGCCCTTAATACGCGTATTAAGTACTATATTCGTAGTAAACCGGCTTGGTCTCAACGATGTAAACGATGCTGTATTAATGTGATACGATACGCTTTCTTCACGAGTATTGTATTAAAATGATACGCGTATTAAGCACGGTTATAATGGTGTAAACACCGATGAACTTATAATTCATGTACCAATCAAGATTCTCTTGCATGTAGAAATTGTAGTTTTGGTTCTAATTCATCTCTAAGTTGGTCGCATAATTCTAAAAAACTGACTTTAGACATGCGAAAACTTTTTATCCATTCTTTTAAAGTATAATGTGAATTTACAATTCTATTCCAAAAATCCAAACTCCTTTTATTTTGCCAAATTCTTCGATATCGTATACCTTCTACGATTAATTGCAAAGACACTGAATTATTAAGCTCTTCCCATTTCAGTAGCATCTTGTTTCTTTTTAAGAGACATAACCTCTCAAATTTTATCTTCATTGCACGTCGTCTACAGGAAAACCATAGTCGTAATTGTTTTTTTTTTGACAATCTTGATGATTTTTTATAATGTTCAATAACATACAAAAACACTTTATAATGTTTTGCTCTATATGTCTTTTTTTCTCTATGTATATTATTGTGTACTAAATTTGTACCTTATAGGTACTTTTCACAAATTTACTCCACTTGATGTAAACGCAGTCGAATTAAGCGTTTGGTGCGCATTATTTTGATTTGCGTACCAAAAAATTGTACAATGTAAACTAGGTCAATGATTTTAACGTATCAAAATGCGATATTACCAACTTTAGACATTTGTAAGAAAGTTCAAAAGATACGAAATCTGAAAAAATATCGATCTCATACAGCATCGCTTCAAAATGGATTATTCTGAGGATAATGAATTATTCTGTAAAAAACGAGATCAAAATGGGAAAATGAAGAAACACGATTTTTTCTAAATTTAATGAGAGAGCGAAAAATGATAAAATGTTTGGATGGAAAAAAATTTCGAAGGAACGAAATATTGATCTTGCTGGAAAAGTCCGTGCACGAAAAAAGATATATGAAAACCCACAAACAGATGCAAACAAAATATATTTTAAACAAGTTGTTAATAATTTCCATTTTTGTAAATTTCACAATCGCAAAACATAACTTCTATCTGTTACCAGTTACGGAATGTTCTACAACAAACAGTTTCAAGCGCCAAATCTTTTATGTTGGCAATAGATTTTGTTCGGGCAGAGAGAAGCCTGAGAGCGGCCATGCCATTGTAGTTTCTTACGACAGTTTCAGCCACTGGTTTTAGCCGTATTTTTACAAAAGTGGAACTCAAAGGCCGTTCTCCACGAAACTCAAGTAAGAGGTCTCGTAGAACTGATCAATCACGTCGGTCGATTGGTTGATTTGACTCTGCAATTGGTCACTTCCACGAGATCTGAGACTTGCGTTTAATGTAGAACGGCCTTTGAGTTCCACTTTTGTGGAAATACGGCTAAAACCAGCGGCTGAAACCGTCGTAAGAAACTACATACAATAGCATGGCCGCTCTCAGGCTTTTCTCTGGTTCGGGTTTAATAAAGCTACTTTGTTCTTCTTATAGTCCATTGTTAGATAGCAATAGTTACGTGACTAAGGGCGATGTCCCATTGAGCGGAAATATATAGCGGAACGGAATGTGCGGAACCAGCTCAACCAATCATAGCCATTCTGTTTTCTTTCCTTCGCTTTTTCTGTGGTTACGATTGGTCGAGCTGGTTCCGCACATTCCGTTCCGCTATAGATTTCCGCTCAATGGGACATCGCCCTAAGTGGTGTTGCATCAGCCATACCGGTTGGATGTGCGTAGTTACGCTTAGATATTTTTGGACAATTCTCGGTGTTTTTATACCGACTTTTTCGGTTTATCATTAATTTTAACGAACGTAACACTCCGTGGCTTGTACCCAAACCACGGTTTAGGACCTGTGTCATGATTTTTAAAGACTTAGAATGGCGTATGGACTAGCTTGAAACGGTCCTTTGAGCCATATATGCACCAAACCAAACCTACTTTGTTCTTGGTGGAGGTAAAATACGTCTGATCGTGTAAACAGGCACCATAAAACAAGATTTACTAAACCGGTTTTTGCTAAAACGTTTTTACAAGTGCGTGTAAACGTAGTCATGTTTGTAGAAATGCAAATTACATTTGTCAACAAATTTTTTAAGCTTGTTGATTGACCTAGAATAGAAAAATACTAGAAAGTCAAGAATTTCTTTATCCTGTAACAAATGAATACGCTTAAAAAATTTTGTCATACAAAAAACGTAGTGCATTTGCTTTACAAGGGGAAACTACGACGTTGTATCAATCGATTTGGACGAAATTTATAGGATCGATAGATGACTATGTGGAGTATTGCAGGGTAAAGTAATAAGACGCACTACTCAAGCATTCGTGAGAAAATTGAATTTGAAAATTTCAAGTTACTTTACAAGGATATTAAATAGATCGTTTAATCGAAGAGCGCGTAGCGTACTAGGTTAGTAGTGACGACGTCATCTGGTTTGAGTCTCAATATACTTTTTTTTTTCTAAATTCTACAGTATAATCTATTTAAATGTAAGTAATATGTTTTTTATTTATTTATTGCATGTTATAAAAGTGCATTGTTTTGCATAAAAAATTCGTGACTTAAAAATACGGTAAAAATAAATAGATTATTGCTAATTACTAATTGTGTTTTTAAAAAGCGGATAAATAATTGTACGCAACATGTAAAAATATATGCAACATGTTTTATTTATTGGAAATTTATGTTACAATATGCATGATTTGCTTTCAAATTAACAAACGAGAGAAATATATTTATGAATATCAACAAAGTATGTTTTTCTATAGATATTTTAAAGAAACCATGTGCACACTGTCGTGAAAATTATTGTTTCATTTGTTTTTATGACAAATATCATCCTGCATTATGTATTGTCCCATCTAGTTCCAATAAATAAAACATGTTGCATATATTTTTACATGTTGCGTATAATTAAGTATCTGCTTTTTAAAACCATAATTACCCAGGCAACCAGCTGACGTTATAATGACGTTAATATAAAGTCAGTTTTTGACCAGTTCGACGTTAGTTTATGACNTGATATTAACGTAATGACGACGTGAGTTTGTCTCGTCAAAAATTACGTCATGTTAATGACG
>NW_018021671.1:0-1863 GCF_002006095.1 Pseudomyrmex gracilis
AAAAGATAAGTAGTTAAGCACGTATTGCTTGATCAGCGGGAGTTACAGATTTGTCTCCGCGTGCTGATCAAGCAGAAGTTGAGCGGGTGGTGCAACATTGTTTTGCTGTGACACGAGGTCATGCGGGCAAAGCAATGCTGCCCAGTGCCCCCAAAAACAGTATAAAAAGACGCTGCGAGAAGACAGCGTCGGAATTAGTTCACAAGAAGTCGTACTGCTAAGAAGAATTGTAAAAGATTGAAATAAAGACTTGTTAAGTCTGAATCAAGTGGACTCTTCCCCCTGTTCCTGCACATCTCCTGTCCAAAAGAACTCGTTGTGACACTGTAGCACAACAGAATTTTGTTCAAAATTTCTTAAGTTAGCATTATCTACTGCTCATCGCGGAAAAATTATTTAGTCGGAGTTTGCACATTATATGACCTTGAGAAAGCTGTATAATGTGTATGTATGTAATAATGCCAAAACCTTGTTGTTACGAAGTGAAAATTCTCCTTTGTCTATAATTCGTGGGTATTTATAAGAACAGAATTTAGGTTATATAATGTAAAAAGAAAAATATTTCTTTTTCTGTTTTTCTGTGCTAATTTATATAAGTATTTCAAGTTATCAGCAAATTTTGAAATTAAATAGTACAATTGCAAAGTACAATTTTGTGCAAGATTTTGTCACATAATTTTGTAAATGTTTTCCTATCAGAGAACACAAACAAAATGTGTACATAATGTTGGAAAATAAAAATTTATTTATAAAACTTTGTTTATAACTTTTTAACAAACAACGAGCAACGACATAACCTTTTTTTTTATTGTTACTCAGGGACATGTCCTTGACAACATATGTCAAGGCCAAGGTTATTGAGGCTGAGTCCGTTTATGTAAACCTTTAATTTTTTTAATCGCAACATTGAAAATTGTTAAAAAAATACTTATTTAATTAAAGAAATTGTTCTCCTTACTTTTGAGAGAATGTTGTTCGCAATTTTGCAAGAGCAGCAATGTATAGTGTGCATAATTTCCCGTATAACAATATCTAAATTTTAGCTAAAAGTAGAATATTGAAATGAGAAATCAGAGAGAAATTTTTTCAAGAAGGAAAAAATAATGACAATAATAACATAATTCTACAAAAATAGATCGGTTTTGAGGGACACGAATAAACAAAGTGTTTGTTGATGAATTTGTGATTGCTAAAAACGAATCCGATTGTTTGGTGGAATTTTACGTACGCCATATTAAAGTGCTATCTTTTATCTATAATATATAAATTTATATTTATTACGGTACAATTTTATTTCAAATCAAGAAGCACGATGCCTCGCGCCAAGTTCACGCGCGACGAAGTGGCGCTCGAACTGCGCGCGCACACCGTGCTTCTTATATACGCGAAATTCAGTAAATGAGAGAATTGAAAGTTTTTTGCAAGGCTATTTTTCAAGAACGACTGAACCGATTAATTTCGTTTTAGTCTCATTCGCTTCAGAATGAAACATTACAAAAAAAATATACTTGCGTTTTGTGTGTTTGTGGCTTCTAAACAAAGATAATGAATAAGATGAAAAATAGACGTGTAAATCACGATTAAGAAACGTTTTCATCGTCGTGGGACAGAAGAACATTTTTGTGTGTGTGAGCGCAACCCTATAAAATAAAATCTAGCGTAACCGCTTCAAAATTATATAGAATAAGTGTTTGTGTCATTCTTCTTATCTTTTCATACACAGACATTATTTGTTAGTATCATTAGTTTGTTATATTTTTAAATACATATACAACTATATATGTATATATTTATATATAAACATAACTATTATAATATTGCCTTACTAGTTTTTATTTTTGATGTTTTAAAAAAACTTTAACG
>NW_018021671.1:2571-5446 GCF_002006095.1 Pseudomyrmex gracilis
TTATATACTACAAAACATTCTTTCTCTAAAAACCCGTTTTACAAAAAAAGTGATATCACAAAGTAGCACCAAGTAAATTTTGTACGTTACTTTTGTACCTTATTATTCTAATCTAAGTATACATAACTACTTTGTTAAGTTTTTGTTACGGAAAAAATTTTGAAAGAAAGATTTGTCTGGGCCTATTAAATTAACAAAAGAATTTGTAGTAAAACTAACAAGTAGACCCAGTAAAACTTTACTTTCCGTGAAAAACAAAAAAAAGAAAAAGAAAAAATTTTGTCATAATAAAAACTATTTAATGCAAAAAAACTTGGCGCGGCTGCACCAAAAATTTATCTACACACAGACATATCTTACATGTGCACATGTAAGTATCAGACTGCCGTGCATATAAAAATTTCAGTTCATTATATTTGAGATGCAGCCGCGCCAAGTTTATTTGCATTAAATATTTTTTATTTAGACAAAATTATTTCTTTTTTGTTTTTCATGGATAGTAAAGTTTTGCTGGGTCTACTTGTTAGTTTCACTACAAATGCTTTTGTTAATTTAATAGGCCCAGACAATTCTTTCTTTCAAAATTTTTTCCCTACAGTTACTTAGGACGGCGCCTGTTCGCGCTATTTACCGCTAGGGAATACCGTACTCCTTACCCCTAGCTCCCTGCGTCCACGAAACGAATTTTTGAGACTTTGAGCGTACAGATACTTTAACAATTTATTACGACAAAAAATAAAATTATAATAAAATTAGAAAATAACAAAAGAATAAATATAAGATAATAATAAAATTAGAAAATACCAAAAATAAGATAAAAAGAATTAAGAAAATGGCAATAACAAGCTAACACCAAATGTTTGGGTACAGTTCTCTTGTTACTTCCTGGCCCATGGATACGGTCGGGCTGTGGTAAAACGCAACAGTAAACGCGTTTTCCATATCTTTTTTTTACAGTGGACAATGAAGTCCCGCTGTGAGAGAATCGAGAGAGTTTGTTTATATTCGTCGACAGATCAACGGCGTGCGCCAATTTCACTTTGTCTAGCGAACACTCGCTCGTTGGTCCCTTTTTAGGTCTGAGACGCAAGTCTCATTTACCAAGGACGGGACCTAGCGATTTTAACGAGAAAGTGAGAGTAGATTGTACGGAGAAAAGGATAACAAAGAATAACTTTTTAGTTTGATTCCACACATTAAAAAGTAGTTATATTTATTAAAAAAAACAAATTGAGATCTTAGCAAATTACTAACAGACAGGTGTTGAAACTAATACAATGACGGAGCGCATAATTGTTTTGTACAAAGTAATCTATAAGCTAGAATGCAAGTGTGAGAGAAAAAGGGAATGCGAGTTGTTTAGTGCAGCCAACCTCTTTAACCCATGTTTACGCAACTTAGATCATCTAAGAAATGTATTTTATCTTAGAAATGTATTTATGTCAGTTGACAAATTTGGTTTTGTTTTATTTCTTGGGTTCCGATAGATTTAATGATAGGAATAAATTTGAATGTGTCATGGTTCTACGACTGACATTCGGAAATAAGCGGGCTTCGTTTGTTTTTGTGACTTAGAGAGGAGGTGAGAGGTTATCCAGAGCGATTCAGGATCGCGGATATCTTCTCTGATTAAGGAAGAAGATGAGAGGCTATCTTAGACAGTTCAGTACTGCGGTTGCTGTGTTCGATTTGTGCGAGACTTTATTGTTTTTATTTCGCGAGTATGTGTTTCTCGGAGCTCCCTGAAGAGCAGCCGCGGGTTTCTCTCTTATTCTCAATCTCTATTTTTAGTTCGTGGAACTTCACTAATCAATTGGTTTCTTAAAAGCACTTACTACTTGGTTGATCGGCGGCGGTGTCAGGTTGGCTGCAGGCACTCGGGAGGGTTGTAAACCAGTGCGGCTTCGGTGTCCCGGCTTTGGCACTCACTGCACCAAACTGTACATTTGAAACTCTTTGCACCACGACTCTCCCAACTCTTAAGATCAGCGGCTCCTATTCTGATTCCGGTTCTGAGAGTCCCAGCTTATATACAATTTTGAGTAAGCGAGGACTTTCCGAATCGGAAAACTCAGGTGAGTTTCGCCAGTTCCTATTTGTTAGTTAGTAGTCGGATAAACTTATGAGATCGCCAATCGGCGACGATCTCTCGCCTTGGTCGGCTCGTCCGATTTTCCGGAGAAAAGAAAAGAGAGAGTGTTTTTCGATCACGCTACATAGATCCTTTGCTATTTGCTTATAATAAAATTTTAGTGGCGTCGAAGTTCTATTTGCTCCGGCTGCTCTAAATTTTATAAGCAGTGTTCTTCTTGGCCCGGAGATATCCGGGTTTACTTGGAAAGCTGCTCAGAGTGTTTAAACAATAAATTTTTCTTGCTCGTTAGCAAGAAATATTATAATAGCAAAATTCCAGGTTATTACTAGGCGCGGTTTATCTTTTCGGGTGCCGATGTGATTTCCGTTTGCTCTTCTATCGTTTGGAGTCTAAGTTCCCAAACGATAGGAGACTCGTTCGAGTTATTTATCGCTTTTCAGTATTTACGAAAAAAGGTTTGTTATGTGTCGGCACGTCGCGTTGCAAAAAAAAGGGAACCGTGGAGTCCTCAGGACATAACACTTTTATAATTCTAAGATTTTAAAAAAGTTGATGCGAACAAAATTACCGGAATATCGGACAGTTTGGAGTCCACACCAACTTCAAAAATCATTAAAATTTAATAATCAATGTTAAAAATCAAAGGCCATACAGAGCCAGTGCAGGATGTTGTGCAATAATTAAATAAAGTAAAAAATTTCTTTCTTTAGCTTCAAAACGTTTCGACTTTTTATTGAAGTCCTTATCAATTGAATCTGGTTACAACAAAGAGTAACAATT
>NW_018021671.1:7361-16502 GCF_002006095.1 Pseudomyrmex gracilis
AAAGAAAGAAATTTTTTACTTTATTTAATTATTGCACAACATCCTGCACTGGCTCTGTATGGCCTTTGATTTTTAACATTGATTATTAAATTTTATTGAGAGCCTGAGGTGATTCCTCCATACTTCTGTGTAAATCATTAAAATTTATTTTGTTGTACCTCTTAGAGTAATAAAATATCGCACACAATTTCAAAATCGTTGAAAACGGGAGATGGAAATATGTTAGCTTATAGAAGTCTCAATAAATTGAATTGATTTATCAAAAATATCAAAGATCCTGGAAATATTGAATGAAAAAACGTAGTTTATAAGTTGCAATGTAATGATTGCAATGCTTCGTATGTAAGCCAGACTATGAGACAACTCAAGACTAGGGTTTTCGAACACAAAAATCAAATTAATCGTCGCGTTGAGAATGTTTCTGTAGTCACACAGCATAAAATTGACACTGACCACAATTTCAATTGGCAAAATGTCAAAGTCTTGGACACAGAATCTTCCTTTTTCAAAAGATCCGTTTCCAAGATGATACACATCAAAAGCAATTAACGTCATGACGGACACGGACAAGCTGAAGTCATAATTTTCATTTGTAGAAAAGTATAGGGCGTCTTGGTCTTCATTCGGTTGAAGCGATGTGGTGGGGATGAGACCGTTACATGTATCTTGAGTGTGGAGGGAGCCGCTCAGTCTATCAGTTACATTTAAAGCGGGAGGACGTTTGCGTCCTGTTGCGTAATACTGATAACTACGTGACTGCCATTTCCGCCTCTTTTTTTCTCATACCAAATATCCATGTAGCGTATCTTTTCTTATCCATAATCTTCATGATCTTGAATAGATCATTATTTTTGTAAGTTTTTATTAAAACACTGAAGAAGATCCCATAGTGGATCGAAACGTTTGTTAAAACTTTTTTAAAATCTTAGAAGTATAAAAGAATTGTATCCGAACATCTGGTGGTAGCTTGTTATTGCCATTTTTGTAATTTTTTTAAATTAAATATTTAATAAGCTGAAAACATATAATTAAAAATAGAATATTTGCTGAGACAACAGTTAGTACTCAAAGTCCTAGATGACTCTCAACAAAATACCACAAACAAACTACGCATACGGTACCGCGCGCACCGCCAGGTAAACAAGGCGAGACCAAGATCCAACGGCGAATCGCCCGATAGTTACCACTTGCAGCAATAAAATTATTCCTGGAATCACAAACTATGCAGGAAGCAATGGCGTGACTTCGGCATGCAGGCGAAAAGTTCTTATAGACAGGTGAAGCGTAGCAGCAAACAAATAATGTACCTTGTGATCAAGTGATGCATCGGCGTTCAGAAGAACACCGGACTTACACAAGCAACGCAAAGCTTTTGCTGCTCTAATGAAACGGCAGGAATAAAGTAACAAGTGTCGATGAGACGCGACGAGAAAGCACTCGCGGGTCCGGAAGTGACACTCGTACACAGCGCGTCACTGAATCGCGGAATAGGTGCGTGATTGGAGGGCAAGCGGGGCGGTTGCTCGCCAACAAGCGCCGTACAAATCGTACGGCCCGCTTGCCCTCCGATTCCCGCGCTTATTCCGCGATTCAGTGACGCGCTGTGTACGCAGCTGAAAAGGCACAAGTCGAAGACCTCAAGAATAATACGGCGGCCTTTTTTTGCTACGCGATACAACACGAATTTGATAGCAATATGACCGCAGTTCGTGTTCGGTACAACAGTTTACAATTTTTACACGAGATAATCGGTACGACAGCTTCCTTTGAATCGATTCATTACGACAGCCTTGGGCAAATTCCGACGGCAGAACATACGCCGACGCGAGATAGTATTACATACGCTCGCAAATAGGAATAACGGTAATTAACACCAAAATCTCACCAAAAAAGGTGTACCGCACTCGTGAATCTCGCCACTTTAATGTTTGTTAATAAGAACACGACACTTCCGGCTCGCGTATACTTTACTTGGTTCACAGAAAGCTCCACGCAAGTTTTGCGATTTTGCAACGACGCCAATGAGTGCACAGCCTTTTCTATGTTAGCACCGGCGTTACAATGGCTCGCTTCTCAAGTAGGGTAGCAATAGCGATACGACAGCTGATCGTGCGAAATTAACAAAATTGGTACGACAGCACACGTTGCAGTAGCTAAATTATCTCCACGATAGCGATATCGGTACGACAGCATACGGCATAACTGTTAAAATATTTCAATAATAGGAGTATCAATACAACAATACACAGTAACAACACAAAAGAATTTTGTAACAAACACTTAAGGCTGCGTTCCGATATTCACTGCCAGTACTGAAAATCTATAGCACGTGTGACGTAAAGTATAGATTTTTAGTACTGGCAGTAAATGTCGGAACGCAGCCTTAGTAACACGCGAAACACACACTTAATAAAAAACAATGCTACTTGGCGCGTCCCGAGTAACTCCAGAGCTTGCAGAGGTATTTAATAAAGTACTCACTAGACAGAAACGCAACTTAAGAATGTGCCACAAAGCTCCATAAGATTCTATTCTAGCCGCTCTTGAATTTTCCAAAGACAAATATGACGGAGGATCTACTTTTGCCCGTAACACAACGCGAAAGAAGGATGTTAAAAAGTGGTCGATTTGTGCCTTCGGTGTAGCAAGTAAACTTCAAGTGAATTTTTAATAGATTTTGGTTGTAGAATTATATGGCGTATTTAGTTTTTCCGTAACATGCAGGAAAAATACGGAAAAATTGAGAAAAAGTAGGAAAAGTAGGAAATTGTCCATTTTTTCTAATTTTTCTCAATTTTTCTATATTTTTCCTGCATGTTATGGAAAAACTAAATACGCTATGTAATTCTACGACCAAAACTTTATTTAAAAATCACTCGAAGTTTACTTGCCATACGAGGAGCAAAAATCGACCACTTTTTAACATTCTTTTTTGCGACTAATCTTAACACGAAGCTTGCGCACGTGGATTTGTGACTTATAAAGAAACAAGACATCTCACCGGATATCGTTGTTCTTCTGCATCTTTGTTACACGATAGCTTCACAATACGACAGATTCCGAAAGTCCTTGGATACGTCTCGCTCGAGCGATAGCAACCAAGAGAACGAGGATCGCGATCGATTCGGGGTCAATACGCAGGAGCGCACTAAATTCGCGTTGGATAAGTCACGACAGTCAATCGGGGCGCGGCGTTTTATCAAGTGTAGCGCTCCCGATCGCGAGAGTTGTACGAACTCAAGACCGCGAATTACAGATGCGACTTTATAATCGCGGATTATCGCTTTTCAGCACATTCTGAGTGCATCTCATAGCGCACGAGATTGTCATTCTAATGCGATGTGTTGATTAGATGTGTGTTTCGTAGATTTTGCTGAGACGGTGATTAGCCCAAATCCTTGATTTATTTGTCGCTGAATTTTGAAAAACGACATTATGGCTTGCGCACCAGTGTTGAAAGATTTGATCGGCTAGCACCAATAGCACCGAGGTGGTGAAAGCCACTGGAAACACACAAGCAAAAATCGCCGTATGTGTGCGTGACATCACGCTCGGCACTTTGGCTTGTAGAAGTGTGTGGACATACTATGTTTCGTCTTCTTTCTACCAAAGGTCGCTATAAGGCAAACCACAGAGGCATGTTTACATTGCACGCTTGTTGCGTATGACAACGTAAAATGCTTTTCCAAGACTTACAGTCTTGGAAAAAGTACATACTATTATTTGTTTTTATCTCATTTGTTTTTACATGCCCCTTAACCAATGTTGCACGATTTTTGTGGGCCACCATTCAATATCTTCTTTTTGAAGTGAAATGGATCCATTTTAAAATAGATTTTACAGAGCCCGAGATGATTCTCAATTATTCACTTTAAACTTAACGCCTGTCTTAAAAGGCTGTATATCAGAACATCTCAACATGTATGTAATATTGCGAGAGAGACTCCAAGTGCCTCGGTAGCCTAATAGGGAAGGCGACGGCCCGGAAAGCCGGAGATTCCAGGTTCGACTCCTGGTTGAGGAGTATTTTTTAAATGGATCCATTTTAAAATGGATTTTACAGAGCCCGAGATGATTCTCAATTATTCACTTTAAACTTAACGCCTGTCTTAAAAGGCTGTATATCAGAACATCTCAACATGTATGTAATATTGCGAGAGAGACTCCGAGTGCCTCGGTAGCCTAACAGGGAAGGCGACGGCCCGGAAAGCCGGAGATTCCAGGTTCGATTCCTGGTTGAGGAGTATTTTTTCGCAATATTTTACAAATTAGTTAGGGGGGTATTCGGGGTCATTCGTATAAGTGATGCAAAACTAGCATCCTATATGAATTTATAGAATTGATATTTCAATTAAAAAACTCACAGGAAAAAAAAAATGTGAGTACGTCTGTTGTATATATATATATGCACAGTCATATTTTCACGCACAACATCCCGCGATGGCTCTTTATAGACTTTACTTTCTATTAACTTTAAAATCTTCTTTTTGTTTCTACTTTTTGGTCTCTCTCTATTTCTTTAACTTTTTGCAGTTCTTGTCCCTACTACCACACGATACACGGCCTTCTTTCACAGTAGGCGTGCCCATTTGTGTCGGGCTCGTGCTCGAGATGTTGTGACTCTAATCGCCTTTTGAGAAGGTAATTAATTCGAGATTACACTCAAATTAATTTTTAGAGTCTCGATTCTGTTTGCCACTCAATCGATACACTTGATTGAAAAGGACCGGCCCGGAAAAAATCCTTTAGATGGTAAGCGGATTCGAACTCGAGAACTCCGGGTTCGCAGCCCTTGCACTCAGGCCGCGAGACCATTGGGCCTGTCCACATAATATTATTGATAGTAATAAATTAAACATCTCAAGATGTATTTATTATTATATTTTTAGTGATTCTTAATTTGAGTTAACTGTAATAATTTCAAAGTTTTTAGAATATTGAAAACTATTTAATATATGTAAATATATTATTAGTATGAATTCTTATATATTTATAATTTTTAAATTACAAAAAGAAAAGGTAAATATGTATAGAAACGGAGCACCCTCGGAGGTCAATGACCTTAACATATATTATGAAGGACACCTTCCTGAACAACAGTCTGCAACTTCTAGCCGTCGCTCGTTGTTTGTTAAAAAATCATACATAAAAGAAGTTGCAGCAATAAACTGTTATTTTCCGACACTGCGTACATTTTGTTTGTATTGTAAGCGTGTAGGCAAAGAGGGCTTTGCCTCTGCCCCCTGCTTTCACCTCACGAAAAAATGAAGAATTCAATGAAATGTCAAGTGAAGAATTCAATTACTGTTCTACCGATGTCCCAAAACGTGGAATATTACTTCGCATATTATATCTCGCCAAATTCTTTCAATGTTTTGCGTGTGACAATTATTATAAGGATCTACGAAATTTTCTTTGTGATTTACTGTATGGTGAGTGTAACCGTGCATATTGTTGTTATATGCCTTCATTTTTTTGTAAAGAGGAAGCAGGGGAGAAAGTCCCTTCCCCTGCGGGAGGGCGCAACCTTCTCTTGCCTACACGCTTACAACACAAACAAAATGTACACAGTGTCGGAAAATAAGAGATTATTTATGATATTTCTTTTGTTTATAATTTTTTAACGAACAACGAGCGATGGCTAAAAGTTGCAGATTGTTGTTCAGAAAGGTGTCCTTGACAACATATGTCAAGGATAATGACCTCCAAGGGTGCTCCGTTTTTATACATATTTACCTATAATATATTAATTAATGAATTTGTATAATAAAATTACAGAATAAAGTCATACGAGCCGCTTTTGCAGGATGGTATGCAGAAATATATAATATATATTGTGACGTGGTAATCGCGTCGCTTCTCCCTCGCCACAAAAGCTCGAATGATCGCGGGAGTCCGGGGGTGCGGACCGTCTGGGAAGCGCCAAGATCCTCCAGGGCTTGCTTGCGTGCGCTAGATTTAGTCGCTTATTTGGTTATTTTTTTTATATGCTCTTACTGCCTCACCACACCGAGAACACACTACTGGAGGAGGTATCAGGAGCTGTCAATTGTTGGATAAAGGCGAGAGAAAACGAGAGAGAAGGGCGTGCGTGGAGTCGCAGCTAGGCACTCGCACGACGGCCAGAGGGGTGAGTCTCAGAGAACAAGTGGCAAGAGAGAGGACAGCGACAAAGACAGCAAACCTCGGCGCTGAGTAGCCGAAGAAGAGAGGCGAACATCCAACGATGGAGACAGCTTTGCCCTTCCTTTCGCATCGGAAAGGCCTGCTGCAAACCTTCGCTGCTCACCTGCAACTACTACCCTGCTGCGCTACTGCATGCTGCATCTCTGTTAAATTTGCGGAATCCAGCGCTTGGAAATCTCTGCTGCTTGCATTTTCGCTAGTGAGGGCCCGGTAACCGATTTGAATTTCGCGGCCGCGGGTCCTGTCGCCGAGCGCGAGCATCGCGTCGCGTGTAGCGCCCCTCGCGACCTGATTGGTCGCAGCAAAATGCCCTGAGCGATCCTAGCGCGCTCAGACGCATCGACCCCGAATCGATCTTGATCCAGTGTTCACAGTTTTAGCTTCCTTACAGCATGCTGAAGCGGTGGAAGGGATGCGCACAACAGTAGCGAGTTTATGCAGTTAGAATTCGCTGCTGTTGTGCGCATCCCTTCCACCGCTTCAGCATGCTGTAAGGAAGCCAAAATTGTGAACACTGTCTCGATCCTCGCTCTCTTGGTCGCTACCTACCGAACAGGACGGACGAACTAACGGCACTCCCGACGATCTATCATTCAACGGCGAATTTGGCTATTGTGCTGGATGGAGAGTGACGACGACGTACGGTGAGGTGTCCTCGTTTAATTTGTGAGCTACGAATCCGCGTTACTCGAGTCTCGTGTCGAGGCTAGTCGCTGAATCTCGCGTGTTGGTACCGGCAAGGACATAACCTTTGCCATAGTTTCGAATTTTCGGCAGCGGCTAGAATCGGATTCCACGGGGCTTCGTGGTATTAATTTGTAGGTCTAAGTGCGTCTCGCGTAATTACTCTATTGAGTATTACAAGCCCTGGAGTTCCAGTAACGCGCGAAGCAGCATCCTAGTTCTTTCGTTGTGTCTCGCGTGTACAAGTGTTTATCTATTGTATCGTTTTGCGACCGCCATATTCTGTACCGGGTATCGTACCGATCATCGTACCAAATACCGTATCGATTATTGTATTCTAAAACTAACGCTATCGTAACGTGTTTTGTCCTGCGTAATTATTACAGCTTATCGGTTATCTGCTGCTGTATTGACCTTTCACGCTACTCTATCGTACCGCTAGTGCATTTTTTAAGGCATTTTGATGTGGATTTTCCGAGTGATCTGCCTAGAGCAAGGAGTGAGCGATTCGGAAGAGCTATAACAGGGGAATATCGTACCGTTATCGTACCGAATCGAAGAGACCTATCGTACCGTACTGGGGAATCTGTCGGATCAAGGAGCGCCTAGCTCTCGTTCCGGGGGACGAACTCTACGGCGGGCTCGCCCGTTAAAACGGGAGAAGTCTGCAGTCATTCCGATTCGAGATTGAACAAGCTCTTCCGACATTGCGAGCGCTTTGCTCAGGTGAGCTAATTGGCACGTGCTTACTGCTTTATACTTGGTTGCTGAAATACACTGCGACCAGTGACAGGAATTCGGCGAGAGCTTCGCGCCGTGCATGCCCGCGGCGTAAGCCTGATCAGCCGCTGCGAGATCAAGTAAGTCCATCGGCGCAAATATTACGCTTTGCAATTCGCCTGGGCACACCTAGCAGTAAGTGCACAATTTGACCCGATTAATCTATTCAGCCGCTTCAGCTTCTCGGAGACCTTGATTAAACCGCTTGGTACGTTGTCTATCATACTGCTTAGTAATGTATAGCTTCTGTGAAATCAGCGCAACGACGTAGCGTTCTCGGTATCACGAATCGATATACGAAGTTGATCCTGCGATCGATTACGTTTCTGTGTAAAGTGTATTGTTAATCCGTAGATCACCGTAATTTTGTATTTTCTTTTATATTATTTTCTTTTGTACTCAATTACCGCCGCGACAAAGCAAACTCGCCGTATCATCTAGGTGAACTTTATTTTTGTATTTTTTTGCTATTTTCGCAAAGTCGTCTCTTATTCCGCGGTGTTATAATAAATTGTTTATTTCTTTATCTCTATCTACAGTGTGGTTGATTGCGATTTTAATTCAAGATTCGTTCGGGACAGCCTTGTTTATTTATCGTCCAGACCCCTCTCTGTTCTAAATAGAGCTAGTCGGCCCATTGGGTCGAGCAACACACATTTTGACGCGGTTACGTGTCTGGCGCCTAAAATTACAACAAAGGATCCGTCGGCTCGGCGCAGTGGTGTGCTCGGTTTAACACCCTTTTCTCTCCTGCCGATATAGACGTTCCCGATCTCGCGGACTTCCGTCCGAATCCCGATTTCGCACTTCCGTTTCGGGCGGGACGACGCGAGAAATCCGTAAGAACTCCAAATAACGTCACAATATATATATATAGGTATATATATACAGGGTGAGTCATCTGAATCTATCACCTTCAATAACTCGTTTGTGTGGCCAGGAATCGAAAAAAGTTTCATATAAAAGTTGTAGGGTTTCGAGAGGGAACCAAACTGGCGTACCTTTCAACTTTTGATTTTGACCGAAAGTGGGTTACTTCAACCGGAAGTGGTTTTTTTAAAATGGAAACCCCCCTTTTTGACACCGGAAAATGAAAAAGCGGAAAATCTTACGTTCAGATATAACCTTGGCTGTTTTAAAATTTTCAAGATGGCAAACAAAGATGGCGGACAACAATTTTAGTCAACCAATTTGCACCAAATTAAGTTTACGAGGGTTTTTGGGGTTGCTGATCACGAATCTGAAGTCAGAATTGCAAAATTTAAAATGGCGGATCCAAGATAGCGGACCAAGATGGCGGACGAAATTTTTAGCCGAAAGTAATAGAAATTACTACTCTTAGCACTACCCAGGAACAACGGCGTGGACGTGGTAGTTTTTTGTTCCCTTTGGGGGGTGCTTTATTTACGTGAGTCCCCTTGCCTCTCACTATCGGGGTGCTTTATTTACGTGAGTCCCCTTGCCTCTCACTATCGGGGTGCTTTATTTACG
>NW_018021671.1:16547-24819 GCF_002006095.1 Pseudomyrmex gracilis
GGTGCTTTATTTACGTGAGTCCCCTTGCCTCTCACTATCGGGGAGCTTTATTTAGTTAATTTGTAACTTCAAACAGTTAATTCGCTAAGTAGTACACTTAGCGAATTAACTGTTCGAAATTCCGTCCATTTTCTTGAATGCATAGGTCGATACGCCTTCTGAATGATGTGACTGTTCTCAAAAGAATTTCTTGAGATATTGCGGCACAAGCAGTCCGAATACGTTCCTTTATATTCTCCTTGGTTGTTGGTTTTTTGCTATAGACAATATTTTTCAGCATTCTCCACAGGAAAAAATCGGGAGAAGTTAAATCTGGCGAACGAGGAGGCCACGCGACTGCGCCCAATCTCCCAATCCACCTACCATTGTATCGGTTATTCAAATAATTTCTTACAATATTTGAATAATGTGCTGGCGCACTATCCAATTGAAGCCACATCCGTTCTCTGGTAAATAAATCAACGTCTTCTAATAGTTGCGGTAAATCGTCTCGAAGAAACTGCAAAAAGTTTTGTCCGTTAACGTTTTTTTCAAAAAAATAAGAACCTATTAAATAGCCATTTACGATGCCACACCAGACCATTAAAGACCAACGAAATTAGTTGAACGAAACCAATAAGGATTTACTTCGGACCAGTAGTGACAATTATGTCTATTTACAGTTCCATTGCTACTAAAACTTGCCTCATCCGAAAAGAGTACGTAACGGAAAAAGTTTTCATCTTGTTGGATCATTTGCAGAGCCCATTCACAAAAATTTACACGAAGTAAGTAATCATTAAAATTCAAATGTTATGTCAACGTTATGTGATATGCATGAAATTTTCTCGCCTTTAATATTCTTGCAACTGTTCGCTGAGGTATGCCAATTTCTCTTTCGATTTGATGAGTGCTAATATGACGATCGAGATAAATTTTCGCTACAATGGTTATAACACGATTATCATTAACATCATATTCATGATGTCGTGATCGGCGAACCATAGACCCATCACTTGTTCTCTGCGTAAAGGTTTTAATGGTTACCCTAGTTGGATGCCTTCTATCAGGATAACGTTGAGCATACAAACGTTCAGCTCTCGAAAAATTATTCCTACATTCCCCCAATATTTTGATCATGTCCACGATTTCGTTTGGTGGGTAGGCTGTCATATTAAAGATAAAAAATTACCTGAGTTCTAAAAGTATTGATTTCTCTCAATAGATACAAATAAGCGGAGATATCGTTGCTATTTAAGCATTCACGTCTGCTTTATGATTGCAGGATGATAGTCATGGTCATAGCAACCTAGCGGAAGAGCTACATACGAACTAGTCGCGCATAACTATGAATGTCTGGAAGTCAACCGATTTTCACCAAATTTTGTACACGGGAGTTGGTGGGGTTATAACACGATTATCATTAACATCATATTCATGATGGTATCGACCTGTGCATTCAAGAAAATGGACGGAATTTCGAACAGTTACTTCGCTAAGTGTATTACTTAGCGAATTACCTGTTTGAAGTTACAAATTAACTAAATAATGCACCCCGATAGGAAGAGGCAAGGAGACTCACGTAAATAAAGCATCTCGATAGTGAGAGGCAAGGGGACTCACGTAAATAAAGCACCCCAAAGGGAACAAAAAACTACCACGTCCACGCCGTTGTTCCTGGGTAGTGCTGAGAGTAGTAATTTCTATTACTTTCGGCTAAAAATTTTGTCCGCCATCTTGGTCCGCCATCTTGGATTCGCTATTTTGAATTTTGCAAATCTGACTTCAGATTCGTGATCAGCAACCCCAAAAACCCTCGTAAACTTAATTTGGTGCAAATTGGTTGACTAAAATTGTTGTCCGCCATCTTTGTTCGCCATCTTGAAAATTTTAAAACAGCCAAGGTTATATCTGAACGTAAGATTTTCCGCTTTTTCATTTTCCGGTGTCAAAAAGGGAGGTTTCTATTTTAAAAAAACCACTTCCGGTTGAAGTAACCCACTTTCGGTCAAAATCAAAATTTGAAAGGTACGCTATTTTGGTTCCCCCTCGAAACCCTACAACTATTATATGAAACTTTTTTCGATTCCTGGCCACACAAACGAGTTATTGTAGGTGATAGATTCAGATGATTCACCCTGTATGTATGGTCTCTGAGATTAACCTTTTATAAAAATTTTTGATTTGTGATCTAAAATGCAAGCGTTATCCCAATTAAAAGAGTGGTTGTAATCGATTCTATGTTTAGAGACTACAGAGAGTTGTGAGGAAGTTTTAGTAATGTTGTTCTTATGTTCTTTTAACCTTGTTTTGAGTTGTCTTTTCGTCTGTCCGACATTGAATAAATAACTTAAAGCTCTAAATCTGAACATCTCTAACACCACAAATTAGTATTTTTATTAAACTACTTAAATAATAAAAAATAAAAAGATTAAAAATAATTAATGCTAAAGATAAATAATGTATAATTACAATCATTAATTCTTTCATAGTAGGATTATTTATAATCAATCTATAAGTGTACCTACCATGATGAACGTAACTAAATAAATAAAGAAAGCCCCAGAAAAAAACAAGAAAAAATTATAATTAATATTAAACCTGGGTACCATCTTAAAACTGTTATTAATAAAGTAATTTCCCCCAAAAAATTTAATGACAAAGGATAAGAAAAATTTGAAGCACACAATAGAAATCATCATAATGATATAACTGGCACACAAATAACTCACTATACCTTTAGTTAAAACTAATAAACGTCTTATTGACCGTTCATAATATATATTGACCATATAAAATAATCCTGAGGACCAAAGTCCATGTGAGATTATAATCATAATGGCTCTAGATCATCCTAATATTATTAGTGTTATTAAACCTGCTAATATTATATTTATATGAACCGATGAATATGCTACTAACCTCTTTATATCAACTTGAATTATTCTTGAAAATCTTACTATAACACTTCTAATTATCCCTACCCTTATAATACACAATAATCTATGCTAATCTTTAAACTTCACAAAATACGATAAAGTCCGTACCTACCCAACTTCAATAAAACAGCTGCCAAAATCATTGAACCATATACAGGAACTTCAACGTGAGCTTTGCGGCAACCAAATATAAAAATTGTAAATAGGAAGTTTCACTAAAAAGGCCCCTGTAATAATTAAATAATCCCATCAAACAAAAACCTCAATTCTTAAAACTTTATACATAAAAAATGTAAGAATTATATTATCACTAATAAGAACATTTATATAATATAATAAAGGTAAAGAAATTAACAACATATAAACTAATAAATAAAAAGAGGCCCTTAAGCGCTCAGGGTTAGACCTCCAATACACAATTATAAAATAAGTTGGAATGAGTCTCAACTCAAAAAATAAATATATTGATATTAAATTATTCATTGTAAAAAACATCAAAAGAATTAAAAGCATTAATAAAAAAGTAACAACTTTAAAATTTAAACTAACATCATTTTCTAAACTTAAATATATTAACTTCAAAATCCACAAAGTCATTATAACTAATGAATAATATCTTTTATCCAACATTAAATAATTAAACCTATAATAACCTATTAAATCTGACCCAAACTTATTAGATAAAAGTATAATCAAAACTCTTAGAAAACACAATAATAAATAAAACCTAATTATAAAAAATTTTAAAATTAATGGAGTTAAAAACATAAATAACAAAATTAATTTTATCATAAACCTTTGATAAATTTATAAAATAATATATATCATTTCCATAATACCGTACAATTAAAACCAACATAGATATACCCAAGACTCTTTCACACAACCTAAAAATTAAATAATCAATTAAATAAAAATCCAAATACATAGAAGAAAATACTATACCTATAATTAAAGTTATATTGAATACTACTAACTCAATCATTAACAAAACAATTAATATATAAATAATATTTTAAGGCTCGTGAAAATTTTAACTGAATATATAAGGCCGATACGAGCCATTCCCAGGATGTTGAGCGGGAACTTGTACGTGTATACATATATATGTATACATCTATAACAAGTTTACTTGTAAATTTTTACAAGTGAGTTTTTTGAATTGAAAATTCAATTCTTAAATTCATACGGGATGCGGGATTTGCATCTCACATATAAAAAACCCCGAATACCCCCCTAACTAAATTTTTTAAAATATTGCAAAAAAAAATATTATTTAAATCACGCTGGCTGCAATTAAAGCGTTATCAAATTATCTTGATCTTCTTCGATATATGTATGAATATTGCGAGACTAACTCCAAGTGCCTCGGTGGCCTAACAGGGAAGGCGATGGCACGGTAAGCCGAAGATTCCAGGTTCGACTCCTGGCCGAGGAGTTTTTTCGCAATATTTTAAAAAATTTAGTTAGGGGGGTATTCGGGGCTTTTCATATGTAAGATGCAAATCCAGCATCTCGTATGGATTTAAGAATTGAATTTTCAATTCAAAAAACTCACTTGTAAAAATTTACAAGTAAACTTGTTATAGATGTATACATATATATGTATACACGTACAAGTTCCCGCTCAACATCCTGGGAATAGCTCGTATCGGCCTTATATATTCAGTTTAAATTAATATATATTTATAGAACACTATTAACATAATTAAAGAAACAATTAAAATTATTTAAAAAAATAATCATAAAATTTTAATCAATTAAGATTTTAAAACTTTTAGTTAAAGCTTTGTAGTTTAAAAAAAAACAACAATTTTGTAAATTGTAAATAAATAAATCATTTTTAAGCTAAGAAAAAATAAAAAATCAAAAAAATTCCTACACCTTTAATCCCCAAAATTAATATTCTCAATTTAAACTATTTTTTGAAATCAATAATTAAATTTTTTTTAAACAAATAACTTATTAACAAATTAAACTTAATCGTACTTTTAATATACACGCTTATAATTACAACAATGATCCTTATGTTATGAAATAACTTTCACCCAACTCATCTTATCCTTCTACTAATCTTGTACTCATTAACCTTTTAGCTGCGGGAGTGGTCCGTTCTATGTCTCTAGAGTGGTCCGATATATGGACCACTCTAGAGAATAGAATATTTGAAGTTTTTAGATCAAATTTGATGTTCTGAATACATAACAAATAGTTTTAAAATTTCTCAAAATATTCTTGACCTTAAAATACTGATTTTCAAGGTCAAATTTCATTTTTAGTAGAATCAAAGATTTTAGAGTGTTTTCTTATGCAAACTGATGAACTAAATACAAAAAAATACTGAAAAAAATCACTGACGCATCCTTGACCTTGAAAAGCTACACTCTACGTCACATTTCATTTCTTGCATAAGCAAATGTTGGAGATGACTTTGAAACGTCATTGACGCGCTAAAGTAAGAAAAACCGTAAAAAAATATCCTAAGGAATTCAGAATATTTTTTGACATTTTTTGAGACCCGGCAGTAACTTGCTGCGTTTGTAGTAGAAATGAAATTTGACCTCTCGACGTTTGGCATAACAAGAGTGCCTGCGGGATTTTTTGTATTGTTTTTTACGTATTCAGCGCATCAAAATCCGTACGACAGCCTTTTCAAAACTCGGCTTATACGAGAAATGCTATTTGACCTTGAAATAGAAATTTTCAAGGTCAGGATTATCAACAGGAATTTTTTTATTATTTTTTACGTATTCAGCACATCGAACTACATACGAAAACCGTCTCAAACCTTGACTTATAGTAGGAATGAAATTTGACCTTCAAATGGTGATTTTCAAGGTCAAGGGTGTCTGCGAGAATTTTGTTACTATTTTTTTCATATTCAACGCGTGAAATTACATAGAAATACCCTCTCGAATCTTCATAAAAAAAGAGACAAATTTTTTTACATTGTACTTTACGTTGTCTGCGGGGCTGGTCCATATATGGACCAGCAGTCAGGTCAGCGACTCTATCTGAGATATCCAGTAATATTATGTATACATTTTACATATTCTGAGAGGTCAATTTGTACTGAAATTTCCCCGCAGCCTAAAGGTTAATAATTTGTATAAACTTATCCATACTTAAAAAAACTTTTTTATACTCAATTATTATATTTTTAATTATAATTAGTGGAGTCCTAATTATCTTTTTATATTTCTCAAGACTTATTTCAAATGAAAAAGTCAAGCTTAAAGTTAGTAAAAAAATCATTTTAATAACAATTATATTTTCTTTTTTATCCATATTAATTACAAATTTTAACAGATCAATTTTAACTCAACCAATAAATAAATCAATAGAAATAAACATAATCCAACTCCAATCTGATATATTCTGTAATATTAAATAAATTTATATTTACCCCTTCAATTCCATGACAGCTATTTCCATAATTTTTTTTATTCTTTCTATATTCTCAATCATTAAAACTATTTCAATTAAATCTATTAATCTACGTAAAATTAATTATAAATAAAAATATAATTAAAAACACATTAAATCATCTGTTTTAAATTTACCAACACCCATTAATATCTCATATATATGAAATTTTGGATCCCTACTTGGTTTATTTTTAGAAGTTCAAATTATTAGTGGATTCTTCCTATCTATGCATTACTGCCCAAGAACATCCATAGCCTTTAATAGAATTATTCACATCATACAAAATGTAAATAGAAGATGAATATTCATAACATTTATGTCAACGGGGCAACTATATTTTTCCTTTGTATGTGCATTCACATTTCACGAGGAATCTATTTCAACTTATTCAATTTACTAAATACTTGAATGTCAGGTGTTACCATCTTATTATTATCAATAGCAACAGCATTTCTAGGATATGTCTTACCATGAGGACAAATATCTTTTTGAGGAGCAACCGTAATTACAAATTTATTATCAACAATCTCATATATTGGAAATAATATTGTTATATGAGTTTGAGAGGGATTCTCAATCAATAATTCCACATTAAATCGATTCTATTCCCTCCATTTTATTCTTCCATTTATTATTTTAATAATAGTAATAATTCACTTACTATTCCTTCCTATGAATCGGGGTCATCAAATCTCTTGGGAGTTCCTAGAGATTATCAAAAAATCCCTTTCCATAAATATTTTACTATTAAAGACGTATACGGTTTTATAGTAGTTATGATAATTTTCACCACAATTATTATACAATATCCTTATGTATTTAGTGACCCAGATAACTTCACTGCCGCCAATCCAATATAGTTACCCCTATCCACATTTAACCTGAATAATACTTTCTATTTGCTTGCGCTATTCTACGGTCTATTCCAAATAAATTAGGTGGAGTCCTAGCTCTAGTAGCTTCGATCTTAATTTTATACACCTTACCAATAAATAAATGCAAAATAAATACTACAAATTTTTACCCTCCTAACCAATTAGCATTTTGAATTCTAATTAACTCATTTATTTTACTAACATGAGTGGAGGCCCAACCTATTGAAAAACCATTTGTAATTCTCAGACAAATCACAAGTACCCAGCAAACAATTTGGTTGCGAGATGTCGCAGTTTTGTCGCCAACCGTCGGCGAAATTAGTAGACCAAATCTATATCCATCTGTGTCCTCATTAAGATATGGTTTGGCGACCATATCTGTCAAACATGTGAGATGTCAAAATGAGATCAAAATCATAACAAGTCTGCCACTAGCAAAGCAAAGCCAAAGTGACGCACCAAATCCAGAACAGATTTGGTGATCGTTTGTTGGCGCCAAAATCGCGCCAAATACTCATCATATCTGTTACCAGCACTGTTAACAAAACAGTAACAAATACAGACTAAATCTGCCGTTAGAAGCGCCGACAGATTGTTACCAAACGCAGATCAGATCTGTCACCTAGAATCCAAGTGGAATTACTAAAAAAAAAAATCAGTATCGCCTATCGGAGGGAAGTTATATAATTCGAGATTTCACTCGAATTAATTTCTGAAAGCCTGATTTAGCTTGATGATCAACCGATGAACTCTATTGAAAAAGACCAAATCTGAAAAAATTCTAAATGTAATAGCGGGATTTGAACTCGAGACCTCCATATTCGCAGCCCCTGCACTCAGTCCGCGAGACCACTTGTGTTCCTTACTAACATATAATTATTTTTATCTATTTATTCTCAAGCCTATTCTACATTTCATTTATTATTTATTTAAATTATTATTTTACTAAAAATGTTGCAATGCAATGTACCTGCAACAATAAATAAAAATACTTTTCTTATTATTCTTAAATATAAGTTAAAGTACATTTTTACAACGCGAATAAATGTT
>NW_018021671.1:25444-29139 GCF_002006095.1 Pseudomyrmex gracilis
ATTTCACTAACATATATGGAATCATTTTGGCCGCAATAGTCTCATGTATGTGCCAACAGAGTTGTTGCGTTTTTTGTCTCTATGTGCTAACAGTTTTGGCAGCACCAAAGCATGTTTCTGTACTGTAGCGTTTCTGCACACAGTTTCTGTTGCCAAAGTCTGCGCAGTCAGAAATTGTTTGCTGGGTATTTTATACTTTTTAATAATGATATCATTTTCACTAATTAGAAATTTATGAGACAAATATATGTTTAAAAATTAAGTTAATGAACTTGAACAAGTCTATGTTTTGAAAACATATTAAAGAAATTTTAATTTCTATTAACTTATTAAAAATTAATTTTATATAACTAAATCATAACTATTAAAAACATTTTAATACCAACAACAACTATAAAATACATTAAAACCAAAAGCAAGATAATTTTCCAACACAGATATATTAACTCATCATACCGTATTCGGGGAAGTAAACCTCAAACAACCAAAATTAATGAACTAACAAAACATATTATAATCAATATTATATCCATAAATAACAAGGACCTAAATAATAAACACAACCCTCACAAAAATAATTATCCCATATTCAGCTAAAAAAATTAATGTAAATCCTGAGCTAAAATATTCCACATTAAATCCTGATACCAACTCGGACTCACCTTCGATAAAATCCGTAGAGCTTCGATTTAATTCAGCTAAAATACTAATAAAAAAACTAAAACTATAGGTGAAACTATAATTATATTTCAACATCAATATTGCCATATTAATAAAGTAACAAAAGTAAAACCCTTCCCCAACACCATAACTACTAATATAATTAAAATAAATCTAACTTCATAAGAAATCATCTGCGATACTGAACGTAAAATTCCCATTATTGAATAAGTTGAATTTGAGGATCATCCTAGAAACAAAACAATATATCTTACTCAAACTCATAAATACAACCATCAATAAAATTAAATAATTTAAATAATAAATATTAATATAAACAGGTAATACTATCCACAACATTAATATCATAAACATTATTATTAAAAAGCTTAAATAATATTTAGATATAAATAATATAAATAATATTTAGATTTAATAACTACAAACAATTCTTTCCTCAAAAGCTTCAATTCATCTCTAAAAGATTGTAAAAACCCTCCATATTCAACTTTATTAGGACCTTTTCGATCTTGAATGTACCCTAAAATTTTGCGTTCCAAAAGTGTAAAGAAAGCAATAGATAAAATTACATAAACAATCATCAAAAAAATTGATACTAAATTACAAAAAAAATAACTTATATATAAAATTATTATTTATATACTAAATGTATATATAATTAAATTCTAAATTTAATGCACTAACTCTGCCAAAATAATTTATTTCACCACAAATAAATTTAAATAAGTAAGTCCTTTCGTACAAAATTTAATTAATTTTAAAATAGATAAAAACCGATCTGGCTCACGCCGATCTGAACTCAAATCATGTAAGATATAACAAGTCGAACAGACCTATAAATTATAATCCTTCTTATAATTTAAATTCTTAATTCAACATCGAGGTCGCAAACACTTTTATTAATATAAACTAACCAAAAGTATAACGCTGTTATCTCTAAGGTAATTAGTTCTTAAATAATTAATCATAATCTTTAAACTCAGTAATCATTGTAATAAAAATTTAAAGTTTAATTAATTTAAAGGTCCTCCCAACCAAATAAATTTTAAATCTATTATAAATTCAATAAACAAAGTAAAATTTATATAATTCTATAGGGTCTTCTCGTCCCATTCCTAAATTTCAGCATTTTTACTGAAAATTTAATTTTTAAAAAAATAACTAAATAAAGTCTAAGTCTCATCAACTCATTCAACCCAGCCCCTAATTAAAAGGCAATTTAATATGCTACCTTTGCACAGTAAGATTACTGCGGCCATTCAAATAATATCATTGAGCAGAGCCAACCTTAAATTATAACCGAAAGGATATGTTTTTGATAAACATATGAACTTAGTAATTTGCCTAATTCATATAGACATAATATTAAACTTTATATTTTAGTGTTTAAACCATATTATATTAATTTTATTATACTTATATTATCATTATTCCATTTATAATTATATTAAATAAATAATTTACTTAAATAAATTAAAATATTATAAAAATCCAATATATAAATTAATATTATAATAAATTATTAAATTATTGCAAATTATCAAAAATCTTACCTGTAAATACACTGAGAAAAAAATTTATTTAAAAATAGACAATTTTGTTTGATTTTAGCAAATCGTGTGTTTGGATACAACTGTGCATCACTTTTCTTAAATTTATGAAATTTATTTATTTAATTCAAAAACATAAGTTTTCTATTAAGTATATAATGTATTAATAGTAACAGTTATTATTAAAATATAAATATAGTTTACTAGAAAATACTATTTTTTTTTTAAAACTTAAATTTCTTTTTTATGCAGTAGAAATATTGTCACAAACTAAGAATACTTTTGCTTAAAAACAAAAACATAATTTTTTTATTGAGTAAATCATGTTTTAAGTATACAAAATAATCTTGAAATGTAATTACCGTTTAGTAAAGTATAATAATTGTTTTTTATTAATCAAGGACATAAGCACAAAATAAAAACTTATTTACTTAAGTGTAAAAAAATAATGTTTTTATTTAATAAATATAATCTTTTATAAAACAAATGATGCTTTAGGTGTATTTATTATTCTTGAAATATAAATAGGATTTATTAGAATGTAAATATATGGTTTTTACTAATTACAGACATAAGCACAAAGTAAAACCTTATTTGCTTAAGTATAAAAAAGTAATCTTTTTCTTTCGTTAATGCAATCTTTTATAGAACAAATGATGTTTTAGGTGTACAAATTATTCTTGAAATACAATTATGATTTATTAAAATATAAATAAATGTTTTTTAGTAATTAGAGACATAAGCACAAAATACAAACTTATTTCTTTCATTGTAGATAGATAGATAGATAACAAGGAGCGGGGGGCTTGTGAGACCCTATTGTCACCTAGATCTATAAGATCTTCTGCGACTCCCGCTAGTTTTTTATCGACCAAGCTGCTAGAACCCGGCATTTGCTGCCAGGCTACACAGATGGCCGATTTTAATTATTTTTAGGTCCTCGGGCTCCATAAACATGGAACCCAAGGATCTGAATCTCTTAAGTGCTAGAGACGGGCAGCGACACAATATGTGCACGCTGTCCTCCCTTTCCTCGCCGCAGAATCTACAACTACTCTCCTCAAATAGGCCTAAGTTGAATAGATGTGCCTTGAAGACCCAATGCCCTGTGAAAAGACCAATACACAGTCTTTGTCTGTACTTACTCATTGTCAGTAGTTCCTTTGTTCTACCTGGCAATGGCTGAGTCATCAGGGCCTTAGCTTGGCGGCAGCTCTTCAGTATCTTCCAAGAGATCCTGTGCTCCCTTTTCAGCCAGTTCTTGATATGGTTTTTCCCTGTTGCAAAGAGAACTCCAACTATCTGGCAGACTGATTCCTCTACCCAGATAGCGCACTAATGTTTTAAAAACATATTAAAAACATAGGTATTGGACGTTTTGTACATATTTAAAATGTTCAGATTAGGTCCTTAAACATTTTTAGGATATTCTAAAGACGTTCAGTGTTACCTTCCTGGATGTTT
>NW_018021671.1:29694-32485 GCF_002006095.1 Pseudomyrmex gracilis
TGCGCCATCTCAAAGTAATTGAGATTTAGTTCTACAAAAGAATATTGCGTTGCATGTCAAAATAAAACAGCTATAATATGGACATTTTTAAAACATCTAAATGTAAATATACTTAGTACGTCCAATAATGTACATTTTTACAACATACATATAATGTTCATGAACGTTTGGACTAAATAAGACCCAAATTTGGACGTCTAATGGATGTTGTGTGCTGTCTGGATAAGGTACCTAGTTTTGCCAGACTATCAGCCACTTCATCGCCTTGGATACCTTGGTGGCCAAATACCCAGACAAGCGTGATGTTGTTTTGCTCGCCCAGTCTGTTTAGAGCTTGCATACAGTCCCGAATCACTAAAGATTCAGTGGTGGTCTTGGCAAGAACTTCTATGGCTGCTTTGCTATCCGTATAGATATTGATTCTCCTAGTTTTTGTCTCTCTTGAGAGTAGGAGTCTTGCACATTCCAGAATGGCCAGGACTTCCGTTTGAAAGACCGTGGCCAGTTTACCCAGAGAGAAAAACTCTCTGTGATTTGATCCTGGACAGTAGATGCCTGCTCCATAGCAGCCGTTTGCTCCAGATCCATCAGTGAACCATGCATGAGTGCCCGGCTGGATCTGAAGATTTCTGTTTTTCCAGTCTGCCCTGGTCAAGTTTATGGAGAACGCCTTGTCCACTTGGCGTATTCTGGATATTCTGTCTTGCTTTAAGATAAAGGGAGGTTTATGAAGAAACTCGAGCTTGGTATGACCTACTCCGAAATCTCTCCACTCCCCCTGACACTTTAGTCTATATGCTGTGAGTTTGGCAGCGCTGATGATAGTCAATTTTAGAGGTAGAATGCAGAGCGTCACTTCCAGCGCTTTTGTTGGTGTCGTTCTTATAGTCCCTACCGCAGCCCTCAAGTAATTACCTTGTAGGCTTTTTAGTAGGTTTTTTGACTCCATCTTTTCCACTCTGGGCCACCAAACAACAGCAGCATATGTTAACTTCGGTACTAGTACCGCTTTGTATATCCATAGGGCAGTATTTAATTTAATACCTCAGGATTTTCCCATTGCTCTTCTACACGCCCAGTATGAGGCGTAGAATTTGGATCTCTTTATATCGAGATGTGTTTTTCAATTCAGTTTGGTGTCTAAGTGGACTCCCAAATATTTTACTGACTGGACGTATTCTATATCTTCCCGCCAGAGTTTAAGCGGCTCAGGTTTGTATTTCCTGGTGAAAATCATGGCCTTGGTCTTTGATAGATTAGCCCTAAGTTCTTTTGATTGACACCAATCTTGCGTGATCTTAAGGGCTTTTCTCATAGTCTCCTTAAGTATTGAAAGAAAGTTGCCCCGCACTATAATGGCCACATCGTCAGCGTAGCCAAAGGCGAAGAAACCTGTTTTTCTTTCATTGTAAAAAAATAATGTTTTTATTTAGTAAATTTAGTAATATACAACATTAGTTATACAATGTAGTATAAATTAAAGTAATTATTTTTTAATTATAAGTAAGACTTCTTTTTATCTTACTTGTACAAGACACAAAATTTTTTAATTAGAAATTGATGCGTCAAATATATTTTCACAAAAAATGTAATTTTCCTGATTTGCAAAATGCACTTTGTAATTTAGTAACTGTTTTTGTTTAATACAAAACAATTGATCTTCTTCTACAAATTTGTAAGCACTTTTGTGATAATTATAACTTAAAGTAAAAAGTCTTAAACATATAAAGAATATTTCTTTGCTTTCATTTAAAATAATATATTGAATCTTTCCAAATAAACAAATAATATTGTTGATTTCATAACGTGTACTTATTACAACCCAAAAGATATTACGTTTAATTCAACATCTATCATTTCTGGAAGTAACACCTTTTTTATGTTAAAATTATCTGATATTTCAGTAAATTTAGATATTTTACTATTATATAAACAACAATCTGAGAATCTATCAGCGCAAACGAATCGATAGCAGAGTTTTAATTGATGTTTAAGAGCAAGAGTATATGAAGGATTTATTTTTGAAGTAATAACCTTAGCATAGTTTTTTATTTGTTTATGTTTTGCCTCAAAGCGAATAAAAGACATAAGTTTTAGTGGTCCATATTTTCGCATAATTCTGCTATAATGTAATAAATTATTATGTTTTAGTTTAAATGCTATATTAAGCAACTTTTTATGCAATGATAGGTTATTAAATACGATTTGATCAAATAAATCAATACATTTAAAAGTGAGTAAGTGTGAATACGAGATATTTATAATTTTTTTTAAATACAAATATAAATGCCAAATTGATGTTTTTTCCGGTACGAGATCACTGATTATTAGCGATAAATTGTTGACCAAAAAATACATTTCTAATGCTGTTAACATAATTTTTTTGTTTTTAATCGATTCTGAGTGAAGCGGCAGTGGAAAATTATCATTAAATAAACGAGGACAATTAAGCAATCTTTCATTTAAAACTTCTAACGTAAAAACTTGTTTCTTATAAATAAGATGATTCAAAATTTTACCCATATCATACCTACAAATTCTTTCTAATAAATCATGCATTAGATCTATACCCAGTAAGCAAAATGCGCGCAATATGCCAGCAGATTGGCAACAGATATACTAAAAAGTTGCGAGCAAATTGGCATCTATTATGTCCGCATTAGGCTTATGATCTGCTAGCAAAGCCTGCTCACAGAATCTGATAGCAGATTGATAGCAGAAACCGAGCAGAATCTGCTAACATGACTTGACATCAGATTGTCGGCAAAAACCGAGCAAGATCTGCAGCTTT
>NW_018021671.1:32950-38126 GCF_002006095.1 Pseudomyrmex gracilis
GTACAATTTTCATTACAGGAAATATAGGTTTGCCATCACGGTAAGTATAGCATCGTCGTTTTATCATACTCACTCTTTCTCTTTTTTTTTTTTTTTTTTTCCATATATAGTGTGACGTGGCAGGGCGACTGCAGTTGCACTCGCCCGCCCCTATCACAAAAATTCGCCTCCGCCACCTGAAATCCGCACTCGGAAACCTACCAAGGAAGCAAGGCTGGAACGAACATCGAGAAATCATAGAGCAACGGTTAATACGACCTACAAGGGCAGGGGCGACGAGAGAGAAGCGTCANCATCGACAACAAACAAAAACAACAACGGGTCCAGTGTGACCGCCGGAACAACCGTTAGCGATATTCGAAGGATTAAATATTCGGTTATTTAAGCGAAACGGCCTCACCGATAGGCCAAGGGGTTACCCCCCCCCGCTAGCGACAACTTCTTTGGTTAACACGGCCCCGGGGTATATAAGACGCACACCCCCGAGACCGGGAGGCAATCGTTTTAAATCAAATAATAGTCAATCGTTTTAAATCGAATAGTTTTTGCGAGCGCGAGTGTGTGAGCGAGTGAGCGACCCGACTGTAGCGAGCGAGAGACAGAGAGCGAGCAGAGAGAGAGAGCGGGCGAGAGCAGCGGAGTTGGAGGAGCGAGCGAGAGAGACCGAGTGAACTGCCCGGTGGAGGACCTGAGTCCGCGGTGCAACCAGGCGAAGTGCAGAGGCAACCCTGGTGAAGTACCGGCGCTACGCCGTTCTATTTCTCTTCGATAATTGTTTCATAAAATTGCGGTAGAACGTTCCGAGGACGCCGAACGGTGTCTTTTCGCGTGGGACTCGAAAAGTCTCGAAGATTCGGCCCTCGATTAATTGTTTCGCGTGAGGGCGAATTATTTTAGGCAAACCGACGGTCGTAATCGGGCGGCCCGAATTACGAAACGACTCGCTCTATCCCGCGTTAAGTCGGAGAGATTGATATCGCTCTACCGATCTCCGAGTTCACGCCTACTCGAAGTCGTTCAACGCTATCGGCTTTAAGATCCTTCTCGTTCAAGATTTCGTTCTCGCGAGCTATCGGCACGCGTCGAAGTTAACGGCAAGTGCGACAGCGCGGTATCGTTTATTAATTACGCGGTCGAAGGGGAGTCGCAGGGTGCTATCGTCCCGGGCTATCGTTTCGTCGCGCTAATTGTACGTCGAATAGAAAAGTATTTCTATTCGATCCGAGAAGCTATCGCAAAATCGCAAGTACGAGAAACGCGTCGATAACAAGCTAGAGGCTGTTGACGCGAAACAGCTGATCGAGTGCGCGGTCATTGACCCGGCCTTTTGTTCGGCAAACCTCGCGTCGAGATTGTTTTCGCGTTGCGAGTCTAACTCGCGCATAGAAAAAGCGGCGCGAGGAATTCACATGCTCCTCGTGTCACACTGAAAACCTAGTTGCCGACTATTCTTAGTCATTTCCGCACTGTGATTCCCGCGGGGAATCTCCGGCGCGTTATCGCGGAAGCATTCCGCGCGTCTCATCACCAATTATTATCTTTATTGTTTGTTTATTCTACCGTTCAAGAATATATTGTTTTATTTTATTTTACTTCTCGCGTTTATTTTATTCACCCGCGACCTTACTCCGTTTTTCTACCACCCCGCCCCTCTCCGTTCGGTCCAGAGCTAGTCGGCCCGAATTCATACAGCGAGCCGTCTTAAAAATTGACACGCGGGACGCGTGTCTGGCGCCCACACTACAACCAATTAAAACTGACGAGCTTGCGAATTCGGAGAGATTCCGAGTGTCGAACTCCGGAAGCGGAGCTCCGACGGAGATAGAATACATCTCCTCCTTTTTCTCTGTGGCGCAATTAAAAAATCCGTCACAATACATATACTCAATGTCTTATAAAATACAACATACAATACTTAAATTCTAATACAAATTTTGTTTTCAGCAGGATCGGTCCCTTCAGTCAAAAGCACCCGCTTAATCCAGCGCTCTATTATGTCGGCTGTCAGAAATCGAGTCGTAAGATCGCGATGATACATATCCGCTTTGTCCACAGAATGCACTAACGCATTGCAATCCGTCACCACTGCGAAATCCAAACCGTACAGATATAAACGAAACCTCCCCACGGCCCGCACGATAGCAAGCATTCCAGGCTTTAAGCCATGATACTTTGACTCGGCTTGATTAGTTGCTCCACTAAAAAACGCAACAGCGGCCCACAATCCGCTTTGCCGTTTTCGAAGCAACATGGCACCGAGCCCCACGCCACTCGCGCCCGCGCAGAGTTCCGCCCCGGCGGTTGGATCCCACAGGGCCAACACAGAAGCAGAATTCAGCTCGTCTTTTAAAGAATTAAACGACTCGACAACCCCCTCGTCTGAAACAAATACAACTTTCCCCCGCAGCAAAGAGTGAAAAGGTCCTGCCTTTAAGGTTTCCGTACTCCGTTCCTCGGTACCCGACAGAATCAAAACATCGTCATTAATTTGCTGCAATTCTAAATTTTCAGTGTGCGCGACCTGCCTTAGAGCGCCCGCATACACCGTGTCATTTTTCAATTGTACTGTTACGCCAACATCGTCTTCCATTAACACAAAATCCCGTGTCTCGAGTTCTATCTCTGTATCCATCAAGCAGTCTTTGTCAATTGAATTATCAAAATCGATTTCGCAGTCTATCGGTCTTTGCTCTGGAACCGCCGGTACGGTTTCCCCAGCGTTCAACGGTAAATTTTCAAACAACTCAACGGTATCAAATCGTTCGTCTGACCGCGCCTCGTGAAGCTTGTAAATCACAGTTAGTCTCTCTTTAAAAATGAATTCTCGTCCAAGAATAAAATCACTTGCAAAAGCCTGGTCTCGTATAATATAAAAATTTACAGATAAATTTCGGTCCTTCAAGAGCCGCAAGGTCAGATCAACCGTCACCATGCCGACTACGTCTAACGGTAAACATTTAAAATTTATAAATTTTCTCGTCGAAGAACTCACAGGACAACCGCAAGGCTCAATCAATTTACAATAAACGCTGTACTTAACAAAGGAGACAGGGCTCCCGGTGTCGACCATCGCAGTAAGGTCGCAACGCCGGCCACTCACGCTGTCCACTCGGACGGCAGGGCCACCAAGCCCCGGCCGGGAAGAATCCCCCTCGGAGATAAGAGCCACAGTCTCGTCACCGGTCTCCTCCTCTGAAACCGCTGCTGCTGCCTGGGGTGGATGCTGAGAGCGCAAAAACGGCCTCTCGCTATGTTCACTCCGGGCCGGACAATCGAACTGACGATGCCCCCTCCTCTTACAGTAAAAGCAAGTGAGGTCTTCTCGACAGTCACTGTGTATGTGGCCAGGTTTCCCACAATTTCGACAGTTGAGGGTTCCTGGTTTATCAGCACTTGACACCAACACACTTTTCTTTTCTGGCACGTCACATCCCACCGCTATATTACGCATTTTACCAATAAATTCTTCCAGCGAGGAATCAGCAACGGAGAGAGCAGCAGCCCTCACGGCACTCGATGGAATTCCATCGATTAATAGATGGATGGTGTCCTTCACAGGTAAGTCCAGTTGTTTAATCAACATTAACTTCACTCGATAATATTGATTAAAAGTTTCTTTTGCAGGATTCCATCGTCNGGCCTCAATCTGCTGCATGGCCTTGTGAAAAGGTAAGCGTCTTTCGAAAATCTTGGCTAACTCCGGCTTGAGGTTAGCCCACGACTCCATCACTTCATCTTCCTGCACCTCGTACCACTCTTTAGCGAACTTGGTTAATTTGCTTGTCGCGGCCATCAATATAACTTTGTCCGACGCACCATGAATTTAAGCGACTCGATCGACCCGTCGGATCCACCCCTGCACGTTCTCTCTGTCCGATCCTCCGAACTCCGGGATCTGCGTGGCAAGCCACTTAGTAGCATTCACATCAGTGAAGCTATCTACACTTCTCACTCCGTTTTCTGTTACAGGTGATAATCTCTGCTGGCCATTTACTTGTCCCGACGGCCCCGCTTCATCGACTCCACCAATTCCAGCCGTTGCTCCGCCACTCGACTCCGCCAACAGCCCGTCACGTCTCGTAAGCTGNAATATGACCTGCGTCATAAATTGTTGTTGCTGTTGCATCAATTGCTGCTGCATTTGCAGCATTGTCTCTCTGAATACTTCCGCAGTTAGCGGCTCCGACGAACTCATGGCTCCCGCCGCTCTAGATTGTTCAACGTCTACTCTCGGCGACGCTTCTTCGATCATATCCTTCGGTCCGTGACGTTCCAGGTGAGACATTATCGAATCAATTATTTCTACACGATTCCCTGTTGCCGGGAGCCCGTAACTACGAGCTTCTCTTTTCAGCTGCTCGAGCGTTGCCGCATCCAACGTCGCGCGATCCATGTGCCGGCTCCTGGGCATGGCTCACTCCGAACACTTTATTCGAATTGTCACAACGATCTCGCCGTCTTTCACCGCACGACGACACGTATCGAAATCGCTAAATTATGTAGTAAATATAAAATCACTTCGGTGGACGGATTCGTCCACAAAAAGGCCTTAATTGCTGGAAACAATCCCACTTCTGAAGTTGTAAATAAAGTTCTTTCCACCGTTATATTTCGAATATTATTTTCTATTTTTATTTTTCCTTTGTTAACTGGTTATAACGGCAGCGAATGACTCGCATAAAATGTTTTCGACCTTCCGAAACTGTTTGCCAAACAACCGAGAACAAAGCAGAGGGCACCTTGCCTCTCACACGACACGGCAAATAATCGACAACTCGACACGACGTTACGTACTGTAACAACGACAGGGTTGAATATAATAAATCGACACGGCACACCAAGTTTTAAAAGTCTGGCTTACACAACTCTTTATTTTATCTTTTAAAGTAATTATTATAATAAATCGACTATTCAGACCACGGACAATTCCGACCGAGCTTATCACAAAGAAACCTCGATACCGACACGACAACTCCTCAACGACCATCCGGTCCGTCCGTTACAACAGGAGTGTGTCGGTTTTTGGAGCGCGAGCACGCTCGCTCCTTGCTTTCTCGATTTTCCTATTTTACCACGTGCTTTCCGCGTGCACGCGGCCGCGCGCAAAACGCTACCACAAACAGCGCGTTGATCGCTGCCACCCGGTACGTGGCGCCGCACATCGAATAATCTTACA
>NW_018021672.1:0-12780 GCF_002006095.1 Pseudomyrmex gracilis
TAAAAATGCCAAACGTTTCGACTCTTGGTTTGAGTCATCTTCAGTGGCATACAAAAATCTACATAAGTAAATTAAAAAAAAAAAAAAAATAAAAATAAAAACATTGAACAAAAATTGAAGAAGTGGTACAAAAAGGTGCAAAGTAATAATTAAAACTCACCATAAAGATATTATATATTTTTGTCCCGCTGATTTTGCGAGAGCCGTTGATCGATTAGAGAAGGTTTCTGAAAGCGGTCCGGCTGAAAAGCAAACAAGGGTATTGTTAAGACGGTAGGACATTAATGTTTTTGTTTTTATTATTGGTGGTAAGATAGGATAGCGATTGCGACTGCTTGAGATTTCGGAAATTTATTATTACGGCAAGTTTGTAACGAATTGTGAAAATTCGTTAAGTACGGTTACGTTGCTCTTTTTTTAAGCGTAGGTGCCAGTAAAAGTGTCTTTTAATTAATGTCCTTCCGTATCTCGTTCAATTCGGTATTTTAGGGAACCAGAAAATATTATAATCTCGATTATTGTCTCTATCGATTACAAAATCGCTTTTTGAATTTTCGCCGACGTACGACGGATTGAAGAGTCGTGTTTACGAGTTCGAGTTGATCTTGTTGTTACAACGTGTTTATATTTGTCGGATATTATTCTGCTCTTCGGCTGATCTTTGCGAGGTATCAACATCTTTTGAATTATATTTTGAAGTTAACGAATTTGAACGCTGAGCTCGACAGATTAATTTTCGTACCGAGAATATTATTATTTCACGCGTATTATAGTTTTGGGAATATTATCGCGCCATTTAGACCTTTGAATCTCTGCGTTGTTGACATCTCTCGCATCGACTCGTATTTTGATTTATCGTGTTTTGAACCACTGTTCTGGTCGTACCGTTTAAATTTAATCGCGAGATTGACTTCGATCTTAGCCTTATCACGTCCTTGGATTATTTTTTTATTTTTCTCTCGGGAATTGGCGTGCCCCTACGATTGACCGGGATAGATATTAGTTAGGATAATGGCGAGTTCGGCCGGATTAACGGAAGAGGCTATCGATGCCATGAGTCGTGAACAACTTATACGGGAACTTGAGCGATTCGGATTGTCCACCGAGGGTTCAAAGCGCATTCTCGGGTCCCGATTGCTAATCCACGTACACCGATCCTCGTCTACTTCGACCTTGTTCGAAGAGGATTCGGTGCACCCGCCCCAGCGAGTGGAGACGCCGGCGGCGCAGCTTAGTGCAGACAGCGCCATGATGTGTTCACGCCCGTCGAAGGGAACTGCGTGTACCCCCCGAGGACCCCCGCGTACACCGCGTGCATCGAACGATTCCTCCACCAAGTTATATCGTACTACGCAAAGTAAAACCGCGGCGTCCGCCTACAACACCATGCGGAAATGGAATTTAAAATTTTCGGGCGCGTGCGGCGAAAATGCTGAGACTTTTTTATCACGCATCGAGGAGGGTCGCGACTTTAATCCCGTGTCGGACGAAGATATAATACGCTGTCTACCGTTTTTTTTATCAGATATCGCCCTTCACTGATTCCGTGGTAAACGTTCGCGCTTCACGTCCTGGGAGGCTTTTACAACCGCGTGGCGTGCTAAATTCGGAGATCTAGACTTCCAGTTTACTCTGAAAAACGAGATCATGAGACGCGCCCAAGGTGAACATGAATTGGTGAAATGACGGTCTCGAATTACATCACCTGCATGACAGCGTTGTTTGACCGGCTCTCGTTCCCGTGGTCAGAGGGTGAAAAATTAGAATACGCGCATCGTAATATGTTGTCGTGTCTGCAGGTCGCCGTACGCCGCGATGACGTAGGAGATTTGGAAACGCTTGAGCTGTTAGCCACGCGAGCTGAGTCCTCATACAAGGCCGCGCAGAGATATCATCCGCCTCCCACGCCGGAAAAATCTCTGTTTCCGGATCTCGCATACCGATCACCGAAAAACGTGGGGAAGAGTACACGCGATAAAACCGCGGTGGCCGCGCTAGATGTCAGCGGAGGAACGACCCGGGCGAAATCGCATAAAGCAACCAAACCGACCAAAAAAGACGAGAAAGAGGAGTCTAAACGAGACGCGCCCCGTATTTCTCGTGCCGCCAGCATGAAATGCTGGAACTGTGACAAGACCGGCTATTTATCTCGTGATTGTACCGAGGAACAGCGAGTATATTGTTATCGCTGCGGTAAAGCCGACGTTACCACGAAGACGTCCGAAATGCTCGGGAAACGAATAGAGGAGTCGAGCCAAAGGGGAAGCTTGACTCTCGCGAGTAAGATAACCCCCCAGTCGTCCAAAAAACAAAATCTGATAGACGTCTCGTTAAGCGCTTTCAACTGCCGAAATTCCGTCTCGCTGTTATTTTTGCGCGTGCAAATTGCGAATCGCGAGATTGTGGGGTTGGTGGATTCCGGGTCGAGTCGAACCTTTTTAAGACCAACGGCGATCGCGTTGTTGGCCGGAGAAATAGATCAGTCGCGTTTTGTTAACCATCCGGTCCAAGAAAGACGTATAACAACGGCCACAGGACAAATTAGTCGAGTCAAGGCCGAAGTCACGTTACCCCCCGTTTACCGTACAACAGAAAACAAGATCAATTAGAGCGTGTTGTTTGTCAACTCTTGAACTATCTTGTATTTTAGGCATAGATTTTATCTCGGCATTCGGAATTATAATCAAGTTTGCAAAGAAAAAGTGATACTTCTCACGACAACCGAATAAAAAATTTGATTTTGAGTCAGTTTCCGCGGATGCTTTTGTATCGGTGGCAGACGCTTTTGTCGCCATAGCAGAAATCAATGATTTATTTAAAGAACGGGAAATAAAACTTTGCGACACACCGATCGCTCAAGTTAACGTCGCCGTAGGCGAGGGGCTCGCAAAACCACACGAAAAATCGGCACCGCGTTCAGAAACAAAATCGAAACGAGTTCGCGTGAAATCGCGACGAGATAAAAATCCGATCGTGTCGGCAGCTATGTGCTGTGGTTTCAGTAAACTAAGCGAAGACGAACAATCTTGTCTTGACTAATTTCTTAAAAAAGAAATTATGGGAGATCCGGAGAAACCGGCCGCGACAAAATTAACCGAGCATCGCATTGACGTGGGAGGGCACCCACCGATAAAACAGAGATATTATCCGGTATCTTCAAAAATGCAAGAGGCGATAAACAATGAAGTTAATGAAATGTTAGAGGCAGGCATAATTGAGCCGTCGAAAAGCGAATGGTCAACCCCTATCTTTATGATAAAGAAACCAAACGGCAAATATAGATTTTGTCTCGATTTTAGAAAATTAAATAGCGTGTCGAAAAAGGATGCATACCCGCTACCCTACATGAATTTGATTTTGGATAAATTGCGATCGGCACAATACATTTCGACAATTGATTTGAGTCAGACGTACTTCCAGATTCCGCTGGAGAAAAATAGCCGCGAATTGACAGTTTTTACCGTACCGGGTTGTGGCTTATTCCATTTCACGCGAATGCCGTATGGCTTAACAGGCGCCTCTGTTATCTTTCAAAGATTATTAGACCGTCTGATAGGGCCGGAAATGGAACCACACGCGTTTGCATATCTGGACGATATCGTTGTCGTGATGCAGACATTCGAAGAGCATCTCGAATGGTTAAAACGCGTATTCGCCCGAATTAAAGAGGCCGGTTTAACAATTAATCCCGAGAAAAGCAAATTCTGTCGTTCTCAAGTGAAATATCTCGGATTCCTAGTACAAAGAGAAGGGTTACGGGTAGATCCGGAAAAAACTCAACCGATAGTTGATTATCCGCCGCCGAAAACTATCAAGCAGTTGCGTCTTTTTATAGAAATGGCGTCCTAGTATTGCCGTTTTATTCCACAGTGCGCGACTTTGTTAGAATCTTTGACGAGGCTTTTGAAAAAAGGTCAGGTCTGGGAGTAGGGGGACCCTCAAAAGTCGGCTTTTGAGGCTATTAAACAATCTATAATTTCTCCACTCACCCTATTGTGTCCGGATTTCGAAAAACCATTCGTGTTGCAAACGGATGCTAGTTCGGTCGGTTTAGGCGCTGTTTTAACTCAACAGATACACGGAAGCGAGCATGTCATCGCGTTCGCGAGTAGAGCATTGTCTGATGCCGAAAAAAAATATTCCACGACAGAACAGGAATGTTTAGCGGTAGTATGGGCTATTAAGAAGTTTCGGCCATACTTGGAGGGCTATCACTTTACAGTGATCACAGATCATAGTTCTCTCCGTTGGTTACATAATCTAAAAAATCCCACGGGCCGTTTAGCTCGGTGGGCACTCGAACATTTGGAGTACGATTTTCGTATCAAACACCGCAAAGAAGCGTTACACCATGTTCCCGACGCGTTATCGCGTATGTTTGAGACATCCGAACAAGCCCTCGCAGTAGATGCGCAAGGTGACGAATGGTACCTTAAACGGCTCCGTCGGGTTCAGGATACGCCGAATAGATTTCCGGATTGGAAGATAGTCGACCGGAATTTATACGTTAGCCGTCCACATAAAGTGACTGGGCAGGTAGTCAAGGATTTAGATTGGTTCAAACTTGTCGTACCGGAAAATTCACGTGCCGAAATTCTGCAAGAAACGCACGACACTCCACAGGCCGGACATCTCGGAATTGAAAAGACATATCAGCGCGTTGCGTTACGTTATTTTTGGCCGCGCATGTTTGGAGATGTGGCGCGTTACGCGCAGAGATGTGACACATGTCAACGCACGAAGATGGAACAAAGCGTTCCCGCCAGGAATTAATAGGCCATTGGGTGACCGATCGATCGTGGGTCAGAGTCGCCGCCGACATTATGGGCTCTTTTCCGCCCAATAAAAGCGGGCACGCGTACGTTCTCGTGGTTCAGGATGTATTTTCTAAATGAATAGAGTGTCGTCCCCTTCGCAAAGCGAACGGTAAAAATATTTGTGAGGCTCTCGAAGAACTGATTATATTTCGGTGGGGTGCGCCGCGTATTCTGTTATCCGACGACGGCAGTTTCTAAATAAAGATTTAAAGTCTTTTACCGAAAAATATCGTATCGAATACGCTACCATTCCGCCTTATCGCCCGCAGGCTAATCCGGTTGAGAGGGTTAATCGCGTTTTAAAGACAATGATTACGGCATTTATCGGCAACGACCATCGTGAGTGGGACGTACACCTGTCAGAATTTCATTTCGCCTACAACACAGCATTCCATACGTCTTTATAGACCCACCCGCGTATTTAAATTTTGGTCGAGAGCCGCAGCCAATTAACACGTATCGTATCGAACATGAGTCACCTGTAGAAATCGAAGACTCTAGCTGAGAGTCATGGAAGACTCGCATCGAGAAATTAAAGGCTTTGCGCGATTGGATCAAGGAGAATCTCGAGGAAGCTCATAGCAAGCAGGCTCACTATTATAATTTACGTTATCGTGATAAAGTTTATTCGGTCGGTGACCACGTCTTCAAACGACATCACGTATTGTCGTCCGCGGCTCATCATCGCTGCTAAACTTTCGCCGAAGTATCACGGTTCCTTCACCGTGAGCAAAGTTTTGTCACCCGTTACTTACGAACTCGTGGATGATACGGGCCATACGCTCGGAAAGATCCACGTAAAAAATCTCAAGCCTTATCGTCAAAGTGTTTATGATTACCACTTATATATACACATATATTTATACACATATTCATTTGTATTCCAAACATATAAAGAAAAACAGTATAAAAAAAATACTTGTCTTTATTTTAAAAATTTTTCTTGAAAATAAATAATTACAATAATAATAAATAATAAAAGAAATGTGTGTGTTAAAAAAAAAAAATTAGCATGGCGTGAACACGCAACCTCCAGACTCGTAGCGCGGCGCCTTGTCTGCTGCGCTACGCCTTCACTTCGAACATCGTCCTATTCTAACGTTACTTAAGCAACGTGTAAAACTTCAAACCGCGATTTCTCAAAAACGCTTGAGTATATGATATAAAATATTTTATGTAATACATATTATTAGTTAACATGTATATATTTTTGCATATATATTGTTGCGAGATGCAGCGCGTGTCGTCCACACGGTATGAGAAGATGTTCGTAGAACGATCGATCGCTCTAGAGGCTTTTGTTCGGGTAGCAACGGGGTTGTTTACAGCGAGGTTCAAAGAAGAGTGAGCCGCCGGATTCGGAATCGTCGACAGGCTGGATCATCGGCTCGAGATTTCTTTACGTTTTTGGTGGCTTTTGTAACGCGTTCTCTAATAAAACTTAAGTGTGTTATACGCGGTGTTCGTTTTTCTTTCCGCGGAGCGCAGTAACTCGGCGGTGACGCGATTAAACGCTGCCGTGAGCGCAACATTTGGGGGCTCAGCCGGGATCTGAGAGTTCGAGCTAGAGAAAACGACGGAAATGGCTCTTGTTCACTCGCCGCGGAGAACGCGTAACCAGACTGCGAATGGAGCGGGCGAGGCGCCGGCGGCATCAGCGACGGCGGCGGAAGGAGAGACTTTGCGTGCGGTCTTGGAGGAGCTGGAGCGACTCCGGGAGGAGCGGCGACAAGAGAAGGAGGAGATGCGTCGTCTGGAGGCACGCGTTCGGCAGGAAATATCAGGCGAGTCGTCTTCTAGTTTGTTGTCCGATCGGGCGGGCGAGTTAGTCAAAATGAAAATTAAGCCCGACGTGTTCGATGGGAGCGTGCCGTGGCGAGAATTTTTTGTGCAATTTGAGCTGGTCGCTCGTGCGAATGGGTGGGACGACGCGGCAAAAGCCACGGTTCTCGCCATTAGTTTGAGAGGGGGGGCGCGCTCGATTCTGGAAAGATTAGAAGAATATTTTAGTTTTCAAGAGATTTGCGCGAAATTGGAATTGCGGGGAGCGTGGAATTCAAAATTATTATATGCAATTTACGAATCGGAAACAGAAGAGCGGGGAAGATTTTGCTGCACTTGGGGCAGATTTGAAGCGATTGGCCCGTCTTGCTTACTCGGAATGCTCCTACAAAGTCCGGGACAAAATCGCTTGTGCGCAATTCATCGTTGCGCTCTCTGACAGATTCGTGAAGCGGACGCTTCAATTAGAAAATGTTTCTTTGTTACGAGTTGCGGATGAGCGGGCGAGGGCGGTAAAAGTTATTCAGGAAGGTAGCTTTGAAGGGGGAGGAGATAAGGGGCGAGACGGGAAAGATTTTAAACGGTCATCTTATGGAAATTGGAAAAGAGGAAAGGCCGAAGACAGGCGTGAGGAGGGAGAGAAGGCTGTGACTAAAAAGAACGGCGGGGAGAGGGAATGCTGGAAATGCGGAAAGAAGGGGCACTTTCGCTTTGAGTGTCCGGCTAATTTGTCGGGAAACAAGACTTAGTCGAGCTTCCGGGGGTGGACTCGGCTGTAAGGTGGAACACCCCCGGAGAAGTTGTTTTCTGTCAAAGTTAATAATAAGAAAAATAATTTATTTGTTTATTCTGATTTGCTAAACGGAAAACCGTGTTGTTTTAAATTTGACACGGGCTCCGATGTGTCTATCGTAGATTCTAATTTAGTAGGGAAGTCGCAATGTCAAAGGTTGTCGGGAAAGCCGAGATTGAGATATTCTACCGGTGAGGAAGTTCCGGTTCAGTTAGAATGTGTGGCTCGAGTGGTTGTAGGGGGACATTCTTTAAATATGCCTTTTTACGTGGCGAATATACATGATGAATGTATTCTAGGGTTGGACTTTTTCAGGAAGACAGGTCTGAGCAGGGCGTTGGTCGCTCTTGGGAGTCGCTCTTTGTTGCTCCCTTGAATGAGTCGAGAATGTCTTGTTGTCGGGTGTGTGACGCTTCCGGGGAAGTTCCGGCTAATCTAAAAGATTTTTATGAGCGAAATTCTGTTGATCTGAATAAAGCGCAAAGAGAATTTTTGCTAAGTTTGTGATTGAATTTTAGGATATTCTCTGATCAGATCGTGGCTGGGAACTGTGATGTTCTGCAGCATGAGATAAATCTTCAGGATCCACGGCCAGAAGATAGGGAAAAAACTGCTTTTTCGGTAGGCAATGGGCTGTGGCAATTTACGGTAATGCCTTTTGGCTTGTGCAACGCTCCGGCCACGTTTGAGCGCTCGATGGAGCGGGTTCTCCAGTAGTTGTTGACTAAGATTTGTTTGGTTTATCTGGATGATATCGTTGTGTTCGGTAAATCTTTTGAGGAGGAAGTAACTAATTTGAAGAAAGTTTTTCTGAGACTCAGGGCGGCTAATTTGAAACTTAATCCTAAGAAATGCAATTTGTTTAGGAAACAGGTAAAATATTTTGGCCATGTGGTTTCAGCTGAAGGGATCTCGATGGATCCGGAGAAAATTGCAGCTGTGAGGGAGTGGCCTGTTTCACAGAGTAAAAAGCAGGTTTGTAGTTTTCTGAGATTTTGTTCTTATTATCGCAAATTTGTTAAAGGTTTTTCTTTGATAGCGAAGCCCCTATTTACTTTGACTGAAAACCAGGTGAAGTTTGTCTGGACTGAGCAATGTCAGGAGGCGTTTGCAAATCTTAAGCAGACGTTGTCTTCTCCTCCTGTGCTCTTTTTTCTTCTTGAAGAAGGAGAGTTAATTCTGGACACTGATGCTTCTGGCCATGGTGTTGGCGCGGTTTTATCGCAAGTTCAGCGGGGGACGGAGAAGGTCATCGCTTATTATAGTCGGGTATTGAATAAGGCTGAGAGGAATTATTGTGTTACTCGGCGCGAGTTATTGGCTATGGTTAATTCGATAAGATCTTTCTATCACTATCTGTATGGGAGGAAATTTCGGGTTCGAACTGATCATGCGTCCCTTAGACGGTTGATGTCTTTTAGGGATTTGAAAGGTCAGTTAGCTTGCTGGGCGGAAAGACTTCAGCAATATGACTTTGAGATAGTTCATCGGAGTGGTCGAGCGCATGGGAACGCGGATGGGCTTTCCAGACGACCTTGTGAGGAGTCTTGCTGCAAATATTGTTCAAAGGTTAAGGTCAGAGACGCCTTGAAGCAGGAGGAACGGGTAGCTTAGATAGTTTTTGAAGAGTTTGCGTCTGAGGAATGGCGAAAGGATCAGTTGGAAGATCAGGCCGTATCGATTATTTTACAGAGAAAAGAAAAAGGTTGTCGTCCCTCTTGGGAAGAGGTGTCCGCTAGAGGCCCGTCTTCGAGGATCTACTGGTCTCATTGGGACGCTTTATTTGTTTTGGATGGAGTTCTGCATAAGAAGTGGGTAGCTCCGAATTTAAAGTCGAGTTTTCTTCAAGTTATTGTTCCTTGGAAGAGAGTTGAGCGAATTTTAGAAGAAGCTCATGATGCCCTTTCTGGGGGTCATTTCGGGATAAATAAAACGTTAGGAAAAATTCGTAAGCGGTTTTATTGGGCTTCGTGCAAGAGGGATGTCGAGAATTGGTGTAGGTCTTGCAAAGTTTGTGTAGCGAAAAAAGGCCCTGCGGACAAGGGTAAATCTCCGTTGCAAGTTTTTAATGCCGGTGCGCCTTTTGAAAGGTTGCAAATGGACATTCTGGGTCCTTTTCTGGCGTCTTCTTCAGGGAATAAGTATCTTCTAGTGGTTGTAGATTGTTTCTCCAAGTGGGTGGAGGCTTTTCCTTTAAAGAATATTAGGGCGTCGACTGTGGCGGAGGTTTTTGTCAATCAGATAGTTTCTAGATATGGGGTTCCGTTGGAATTACATACGGATCAGGGTAAGAATTTTGAATCTCGACTTTTTCAGGAATTGTTGTGGTTGTTAGGAATGAAGAAGACAAGGACTACTGCTCTTCATCCACTGTCTGATGGACAGGTCGAAAAACAGCATCAAACGATTTTGCAGTATTTGTCTAAGTTTGTTGACAAAAATCAAAGGAATTGGGATCGTTGGTTTCGATGTTTCTTTTTGCTTACAGATCTTCTAAGCATGAGGCTACAGGGGTTACTCCTGCTGAACTGTATTTTGGGCGTGATTTGCGTCTGCCATTAGATTTGTTACGGGGCTCTTACGGGGTTAGGAAGCGTTTAGAGATGAAGTCGAACAAAGCAAAAATGCGGTACGATTTAAAAGCTAAACATGTTCTTTTTGACGTTGGGCAGAAAGTCTGGTTCTTTAATCCTCGCAGGAGCAAAGGAAAAGCTCCTAAGTTGCAGAAGAATTGGGAAGAGCCTTACGTATTTGTTACGAAATTAACTGACGTAGTATATTGTATTCGTCGCTCAGATAGGCACAGGAATAGGGTCGTACACGCTGATAGGCTGGCTTCGTTTCGCGAAAGGTGGGAGCACGCGTCGGAGCCCTGTGAGAATTAATGGATGTTTGTTTTTTTTTGTTTAAGATGTTACGGATATTTGTTTTTGTTGTTGTGTTAATTGAGCTTGGTTACTTGTTTTCTTTTCTTTAATTCCAGCGTTTATTCTGTTGCTACCCCGAATCTTTCCGTTTCGTCGTTGGACGTCAGGGGATTTTTGCTTCGCATCGAGTCGTCGCGAGATCTTCGTGTTTTGAACGCCGTGTTAGAAGTCCGCCTTACTCACGGTTTTGAGCGTGGTTTTCCGTGGGTCTTGGGGCAAATGCCGAGGCGGGGACCTGGGGTGTTCTTTCGGACGATGGGTCCACGTGAGTTTTTCTCCCCCTTGTCCGAAGTTGGAAGAATTTTGTGGACGAAATTGCTCCAGAGGGGATTCTCGGTCAAGAGTTTCTTCGGTCATCTGGCTCATTTATTCCGGGACAGCAGTCTGGAAGAGAGCGGGAAGGTTGACTTTTTCTGATGGATCATCGGGACGATGATCTAGAAGAGAGAGGGGGCAGTGTTGCGAAATGCAGCGCGTGTCGTCCACACGGTATGAGAAGATGTTCGTAGAACGATCGATCGCTCTAGAGGCTTTTGTTCGGGTAGCAACGGGGTTGTTTACGGCGAGGTTCAAAGAAGAGTGAGCCGCCGGATTCGGAATCGTCGACAGGCTGGATCATCGGCTCGAGATTTCTTTACGTTTTTGGTGGCTTTTGTAACGCGTTCTCTAATAAAACTTAAGTGTGTTATAAGCGGTGTTCTCTTTTCTTTCCGCGGAGCGCAGTAACTCGGCGGTGACGCGATTAAACGCTGCCGTGAGCGCAACAATATATATGTATTTATATTTTTTATATTTAAACAACAAAAAGAAAATCCCAGTTTATAGATGCATAATCTTATAATACTTGATTATTATAAATTTTATAATGATGTGTTTACTTTCGACGGGCGGATTTCACTCTCTGCTTGTTTCACACGTTACGATCCTTATATATATATGTTGACAGCCCGATTTGTCGAAGTAGCTGACAACAAAGTGTTGTACCGCCGCGGCGATACTTGGGTCTTTTTAGGATTTCCGAGCAGGTGCGAGAGAAAGAGCTTAGTCTCCTTGGATTTCCGAATCGTTTATTCTGTCTTTTTTTACAAATCTTTATTGCTAATTACGCTAATAAGACGACGGCTTGGAGACTTTCTTAAGTTCCGTTTCACCGGTCTTTATATACAACTTTGTGTCAGTTCTTGATCAGATCTCTTGACCAATCAGAAGCTCCAAAGAGCAACGCGCCCGTCCTCAACTTCGACAGCGTTTCCCGAAAACGGCTTTGTTGTCCACTTAGCTGACCAAGCGAGCTACCTGTGTTTTGCTTGATGCAACCGGGCGTTCTCGGAACGCTTACCACAACTACCTTGTGATTGCGCCGCCTTTACTACTTATCCTTTGTCGTTGTGACCTCAACTATCTCTTAATCACCTAACTACTTTTTGGGTCACAACAAAAGCGTTTTTTATCAAAATGGAGTTTTATCTCATACAATTTTTGATAGCTCTCGACACAGTCGTTATATGTAACCAAAACTTTGTCACCGAGTTCTTTCATGTTACAGTGTTATGTATTTTTGCAATAATGATATTCTACAAAAGTACAATTTTCTTTAATAGTATTATAAATAATTATAATATGCAAATTAATTTATTAAAAAATAGCAAGATACAATTTAGTATATTATTATTACATTTGAAGTACATTATAATTATATACTTTTATAAAAATTGTTATTAGAGTGGTCTTTCACGCCACCCATGAGGTGCCACTGAAAGCGCATTAGGTTTTTTATGTAGGCCTTTGCCTATAGCCCTATTCTACCACATTTTATTGTACATCTGTTTTTATGTAAACATGATTATATATTCTATATATTGTACATATTCTATTTTTATATGTTTTCAATGTTTTTATGTAATACAAAATTGTAAATAGTAATATACTATACTATAAGCTCTTCTATAGATAGGACGCAGCAACGTGTTATGAAACAAGAAAAGTCAAATCAAAAAATTAATTCAGGAAATCAAAATTAATTATGTAAACAAAGTCAAACATAATAAATTATATGTCAAAATTGTAAATAAAAATTATAAAATAAAATAATAAAAAATGAATAAGTACACAACAGCAGCATAAATACGTCAACGACCATCTTGTGTAACATGTCATGTACAAATAAACAAGAATATGTGATAAAAGCTGATACACAGGCGAGAGAAACGTCCCCAAGCGGGAAGAAATTATTTATTATTACAGACTTATTTATTTCTTTGTAAACGTCAAAGCACATGCACACACATATGAGTAATAACTGTTCTAACAAAAGCTGTTGCTTAAGACGTCTTCGGACATGTTTTGGCGAAGATAGTCTTATTTGTCAGTGTACACAGTTTGTCCGGAAAGTTCCCGGACTGATTTTTTCTAGCGCGGGTAAGCGGCGCTATCGAGCGGTCAACGCTGGAACTACTTAGTA
>NW_018021672.1:13515-22922 GCF_002006095.1 Pseudomyrmex gracilis
CTTGAAGTGTAAACTTGTTTAATAAACCATATCTTTCATTTTCGATTTTTAATTCACGTAGTCCGGGAACTTTCCGGACAAACTGTGTATGCGTGAAATAAAATGGCCTTTAATGACTATGACTTTATGCTGAATAAGGTAATCTCAATCTCATGCTTAAATGGATTTATGAATCATATTAAGACGCATCTAAATAAGATTATCTTGACCAAGATATTTCTTAAAACGGTTGCTCAAGTCCCGCCTTATTTTTGACTATGAATCTAGAGGGCGTCTTAAGACTAAACTTAAGGCGATCTTAAAAATAAGTACGGACTATGAATACGGCCCTATGGCTATGTGTTTCACATTTACTGCCAGCATTGGCAGCATTTGCAAACACCGTTCTAAAATATGTAATAGCACGTAGTGGCAGTGCTGCAATAGCATAATGACGTCATTAATATTGTCGAACACTTCGTGTTTTTTTTAAAATAAACATTTGAAATGAACAGTTCATTACTTGGCAGAAAAATACAAGACTCAAACACGTTATTTCAATGCGTCCCTGTTGCGTATTTGAAAATAACTTTATTGAAAACAAGTTTTGCTCTCGTTTTAAAATGGACAACATTTTATTTATTACTGAATTTAGCAGAAGAATTCAGTTAAGACAAGTGAATTGAATAGCAAGAATTATTTATTCTTTTGTGTACTTGAAGAAACAATATCACAAAAAATTTAGACTTTCCTCTCTTTTTGAAATAGATATTTATGTTTCATCATTATTTGACTTAAGAAACTGCATGAAATCAAGTAAACTGAACAGTAGGAATAGTGTGAACACATTCATGCCAAATTATAATCATCAATTTGTTCATCATTGTTTTGACATGAAGCAACAATCATTACATCAATATAAAATTTGTAGACAATTTGTATGTCAATATTAAATATTTATATACAATTGTCAGTACTACGTAGAAATGTGTGATGATTTATTGTTACATTTAGTTTTCCCAAACTGATTAACATTTAGCAAACTTACAAGATAATGGTACCATTAATCGATTCTACGTTGTCCTCGTAAAACCTCAGTTTACTTTATTTTTAATACCGGAATGATTTATATAAATAAAGAGCAACTGTCGTTACAGTTATATAACTTAAATTTGTTATACTACTCAATGTTTTAAGATAAGGAATTGTAATTCTGATATTTGAAGCTTTTGCGTTGTATTAACATTCAAAAATGTTTTTCAGGCTTGAACCGCGTTAATGTCATTATTATATGTATTAACGCGGTGCAAGCCCGAAAAACATTTCTGAATGTTAATAACGAACTATATATTGGTGTAAAAAATACAAACAGTTACAAATATTTTAGTATTACTAAACAAGACACTTTACACATTTTAAAATTTTCAACATAATTAACAATGTATATGTGTATATATATTTATAATTATTTATTTATTTGTTTACTTATTAAGATTTATATTTTATAGAGTTTATATTTTATATTTTATATTTTCTATTTTCTATTTTATATTTATATATATATTTATTTATTTGTTTATTTGGATTTATTATATATATTTATTTATTTATTTATAGATGCATTTTAATTTTTTAAATATTTTTGTTTTGACTTCTGTTGTCATTTGTAACTCGTGTAAAGTGACTTTACAATAATCGTAACACTCTCTATGTATTGCGTGTCTTTTTTATGTTATATTCTTTTTCTTATCCCAGACAGCATAGACCTGCAAAATACGTCCTAAAGACATCCGGAAAATGTGCTATTTTTAAGGACGCACTTCGAATGTTTTTAATATGTTACTTGAAAGTTTGTGCTGTCCGGAATTTTTTTTAATTTTTTTATCTATTCTATTTGTTCTTTCCTTATCTATTTCTCCTTCTTTTCTATCTTCTTATTCCATCTATCTTTTCCACTTCTATCCTTTCCATCTAAGCTTTAACCTGTTCTGTTCTATCTATATTCTTTTTGGAAATACACAACATTGAGTTTGTAAATAATGTATTAATTTTTATATATTTGTATTTATTTATATTTTTATTGAAACATTGTTTTTTACTACAACATAACATGTAGAATTATTTCAATTATTTTAAGTATTATTATTTTTTATGCTAAAAAACGTATATATAAACATTTATTACAATATTGAACAAAACAAATGTTTTACATTGTTTTTGACGGTAGAAACCACCACCTTCTCGAGGTTTCCGTTGAGCAACAATGTGTACGTAGTTCATTTTTTAAATACAATAAAATTCTTCTTGCAAGAATACTTTTTTCTTTTAATTTATATTATATGTAATTGCGAGTACAAAGTAAAAAGTATGCTAACAGAATACTTTTTACGTAACAAACAACATTAAAATATATTTTTATCTCTATGTATTTTATATTAACAATAATTTTGCTAAATGTATAATTAAGTATACTTTTCTCTTTTTTGTTTAAAACAAAAAGACGTACATATTGGCCAAGAGTGGATTTATATTCTTCACTTTTCATTTATGCTTCTCATATGTTTCATTTTTCTAATTATTCTTTTATGGTGTTAATATTTTTTTATTTAATCGAAATGTTTCTGTAAGTAAAGAAGTGCAAGAACGAAAAGAAAAACGGCGAAAAATGATAAACAGCTGCTAGCGCGAGGCTTAGCCGCGTACGCTATAGCTATGTCAAAAAAAAGAGACAGTAGACATATCTCTGTTCTCTTCTACCGCCCGAAGACGGCCGTAGCGCAGAGATGCCAGATCGCGCCGGACAGCATCGAAAGTATCGAAGCGGGGTATCCCCACCGCCTTCGATGCTCTCGTACGCATACAAGCGAAAACAGCGTCCGTGTGCGGTTCTCGCTTGTATGCGTACGACAGCATCGAAGCGGTGGGGATATCCCGCTTCGATACTCTCGATGCTGTCCGGCGCGATCTGGCATCTCTGCCGTAGCGTCAAGCGCACACGTACACGGCTGTTCGCCTGTGTGCGTATCTCTTCCACTTGCTGCAGCGTGCTGTAAGAGAGTCAAAACTGGGCACACTGGTGCTAGCCTGCCAGAACTTTCATTACTGCGGCACATATGACTTTTAACAAGTCATGGTTGACGAATTACGTGGTCTTTCAAGAACTAAAGAAATTCAAAATAGGCGATGGAAGCTATCTACTTTCATATGGAATCGGTGATATTCCTATACGCCGTACACAGATAAAGAAGTTGGGAAGAAAATAAACACTTGTCAAACGTATATTATGTTATATATTATATTATATTATATAAGATCAAATACAACTTAGTATCATATAAAGCAATAATAAGTCGAAGTTTCACAGTCATTGGAGACAATAAACAATGTGTAGTAGCAACGGTGAGCGCACAGTAATTAGTAAGAAAAAAGACAATTTTTATAAATTAAATATAGAAAAAGTATTTATAAGACAGTCCTATCAATAAAAAAGGAAAAAGAAGAAAATACTTTGCAAATTTAGTATAAAAGCTGCTTGGCACACATAAATATTAAAGATGTTAAACATATTCTTGATCAAGAAAGATTAAAGATAAAAAACCCTGTAAATAAATTTAATTATAAGGCGTATATTCTAGATAAGATGCACTGACTGAAGTTCCTTACAAGTGAACAAAGGATAAAAAGAGTAGGAGAATTGGCTCACGCTAACTGATGCGGGCTGATGGAAGAAGCATCAATTACTAACTCAAAATATTCTCTACTCTTCAAAAATTATTATTCCAAATTTAGAAAAATATACTTTCTCAGAAGTAAGTCAGAGGTTCCAAAATATTTTAAAAAGTATTTAAAACGCTTGAAATGTGAAACAGGCAATAAACTACAAACGCTAAGAATTGACAATAATCTGGAATATATAAACTAGAAGATGTGTGTGAAAAAAGAGACATCTCACAGAGATATCCCAGTAAACATAAAGTAACAGTAACGTAACATTAATGTTATAATTTCTCACTCAACAATGTAACTGCTACGTACAAGGCATGTTACATTGCAGTTACATTGTTGAGTGGAAAATTATAACACTAATGTTACGTTACTGTTACTTTGTGTTTACTAGGATGGTATTCGAGATGAATGCACAATGACATACACTCCTGAACAAAACAGCCGAGCTGAGAAGGAAAACAGAACACTAGTAGGAACAGCAAGGTCAATGATGTTAGCAAAGAATCCTAAGAAACTATAGGCAGAAGCAGTTAATACTGTAGCGCACATACTAAATCGTGCAAAAAAGGAGGTCCTGGAAAATAAATCGCCGTATGAAATATGACGTGGAAGAAAAACGGATATAAGACATCTCAAGATTTTTAAAACGAGAGTACATATTCCTGAGCAAAAAAGATTAAAATGAAATCCTAACGCAGTAGAAGGAACACACGTAGGATGTAATAAAAAGGTAAAACGTTATAGAATTTGGTTTCCAAGTAAAAACAAAATAGAAACACAGAGATATAATATTTTAAGAAAAATTACAGAAGGAAGAAGATAAAAAAGGAAAAAAACTAAGAAAGTTCCTTGGACTGATGTAAATATAACGCCTAAAGAAGCAGAAGGAGAGGAAAAAGCAGCAGAAAAAGAAAACAGGACTAATCAGACGGAAGAAGAGCCAAAGACTGGGGTACCTAGATAAGCAAGACTGAATGAGCAAAGTCTGCAATAACACATTATACCGATACAATGTAGCCATCATTCAAACATAATCTGTTATTTCAACTAGTGTCGACAGAAAAACAGAAAAAAAAGAATATAAATGTGTCATGCCATGATGCAAATATTATTGCATCAATCAAGCAGAACGTGCTCAAAAAAATGTAGCAGATTTAAGGCATAACGTGCTGTTGTCATTTCATTCTTCATTTATTTCTATATTTTTGCTGTGTTGTTTTCTTTACATATCGTGCCTATATAATTCACTCACTATGATGACACAGCTGAGTGGAATCTGCTGCAAAGTGCTGATTAAATCTGCGTGCATACTGCTAGCATACTGCTATCATTTGGCTATCGGGGCAGTAAATGAAGAAGATGAAAAAGAGATAGTTGTCTCTGACACATAAGAAAAACAGAAAGATTACGAGAAAAGACAAAAAAAAAACAATCGACTAGGCAGCATGTTTAACCCTTTGCGGACGAGCGGCGGATATATCCGCCCAAGCCTTTTTACCGTTGCGGACGAGTGTCGGATATATCCGCCCAACTCTCGCGCTGCGGCTAGCGTACGTCTGCCGTCGTAGGCGATAAGATACACATGAGGATACTAGCCTAAGACGTCAAGTGGCCTCTCAATAAAATTAAAGACGACTACATTTGTTTGTTTATGATTTTGTTAGATTTCATAAAAAAAGTTATTTGTTAGTAAATTTGTTTGTTTATAACTTTTAGGATTTTTTGAATAATTTATTTGAATAAAGCCTTAATTTGTAAAACGCAAATATGCGACGTGAAAATTTTCTTTACTGCACGCTCCAATACCTGTCGTCCACAGCGACGCTCGCCCGTCGAGCGTCTCCGTCCGCAAAGGGTTAAAACAAATACTACGACATCGTACCAGTCTAAAACCTGCTGTTAGATACACTAATGTAATAGAATTTTTTGATAATTATTTGTTTATTACAAAGGGAAATGAACTGTTCAGTTACAGTAAAGCTATTCAATGGCCCGTCGCATGTGGAAAAAAGCAATGGATGAAGAAATCGAGGCTTAGAGAAAAATCAAACATGGTCATTAATCAAAAGTCCCCTCAAGAGGAACAAAAAGTACTCACAAATAGGTAGCTTTTCAAAATTAAAACAAAGGCAAATGGAACAATAGAGCGCTACAAAGTCAGACTCGTAAAGGTAAGTTCAGACTTGTGTCGTATTATCGTATTATGATCGCGTATTATAATGATACAGATACATTAGTTATAATAATACGCCAAGGTCTTGTTTTTCAACTCATATCTATATTTACGTTTTTCAATTTCCCATCAGCACATCCATATCTTTAGTTCTATAGTGTCTGTTGTGGAGACAATGTCTCTCGCTGTACAAGTAGTTGCTGCTAGCTAAGTTTTTCTTCATCACTTATTAAAGAAAAAAACAAAGAAACCACTGCAATAATGAATAAAAGCAGTTTTTGCACATCGCAAAGTGTACACTTGCTCAAGTTTATTACGCGACTGAAAGTTAAGAAGAAGCCAAATACGAAGCAACACACGACTGAACAAGTCATTCTACATTGTCAGATTAGGATAGGATTAGGGTAGGATCGATATGTCGGTGTGGATCGTGTCCACACTGATTGTATCCGTATCATTTCTTTGATGTTTTGGTGATTGAAATACTGACTCCAAGTGGATCATGATCATATCGATACAACACTTTGTCTGTACACTTAGCTAATCATGATACGATACGATGATATGACACAAATCTGGACTCACCTTAACAAGAGGCTGCAGCAAAAGAAAATTTGTCAGCAGAAAAAGAAATAGGTTGTAGCGAGACGCGCACGTTCAATTCGATGGCAAAATATAACACCATAAAAACAATCCTGACAATAGAAGCAGTTGAAAGGATGGAGTTAAAGCAATGCGACGTCAAAACTGCTTTTCTGAATGGTATACTGGGCGAGGAAATATACATGGAGAAGGTTGCAACGACGGAACATGTATGTAAACTGTATACATAAAAATATATATGGATTAAAACAATCGTTACAATGTTGGAATTTAAGATTTACAGATTGTTTGAAAAATCTAGCAATAGTAGCTACTAAAATAGATCCATGTTCATTTGTTAACAAAATGCTCAGAGATAAAACGTATATAGTAATTTATGTTAATGACGGATTAATTGTATCAAAAAGCAAACCCAGAATAAGCAAAATACTGATGTACTCAATCAAAAATTCGAAATAAAAATACTAAATATAACTTTATTCTTAGAAATTCATAAAGATAGTGCAATTACTATAAAAAGTACCAAATATGTAAATTATATAATAGATAAATTTAATATGTCTGATTGTAAGAGCGTGTCGGTATCTGTAGACAATTATCAGAATATAAACATGTTCGAAGAAACAAATAATAATTTAGCAAACATACGTATAGAGAAGAGATAGATAGTATTATTCTTAGTACAGACTACGCGACCAAATATTGCGTTCACGGTGGCAATAGTTAGTCAGTTTGTCGAAAAATAGTGCAAAGCACTGGAATGCAGTAAAGTAAATTATTAAATATATAAAAGGAACAATTAATTATGGTTTGTTGTACAAAGCAGGAAATAATTGGAAATACTTACCTAAAGCGATACAGATTTTGCAGGTGATATATACAGACAAGGCGATCGATGAGCGGATACATTGTGAAATTAAGCAATGCATCTATTATATGGGATTCTAAGAAACAAAAAGGTCTAGCGCTTTTGACTACCAAAGCGGAATTTATAGCATATAATATAATACGAAGCGACAAAAGAAATAACGTAGATACGTTAGTTGATATCAGAGTTAACAAACAGCAAAGTTAACGTACCGGAACTTAAAGTTGATAATCAAAATGCTATTGATTTATTAAAAACCCTGATTTGCACCAATGGAGTAAGCATATAGATGTTACATTTTACTTTATAAGAGAAAAGTATAAAACTAAATACATTCAAGTGCAATATGTTAGCTCTGATGATCAGCAAGCGGATGTTTTTACAAAACCATTAAACAACCAAAAATTTCAATTTTTGCGAAAATTGATTGGTATGATAATTGTATAATTTTATAAATATTCTTTTAAACAACACACGAATTATAAGAGGGAGTGTTAGAAGAATGATATAATGTGTGAAGTCTGTGCGCATGCGGAAGAACTGAGCGGGTTTGTATGTGTCTACCAGCTTTTGCCTCGCTTTCTCGCTAGTAAAACGTTGTGTATACACATTCTTAAGACGCGCTTATAACTCGCTACAAAATCATACATGTAATACTTTTATATTGCTAGCAAAAACAAAACGCTGGCGAAAACATTACGGGACAGACATATACGAATTCGCATAAGACTCTCTCACTTCTACAATTTGTGTACTTTGACGCATGAGCGCGTTGAAAGTATCTTACACGTATCTTCTATCTCACTTTCTCGGCGCGCATACCGCTTATTGGAAAGATACGTGGTTAACAATATAGGAGTATTACATATATGTACGAAATTGTGTTCTATCTTGTATGAGGTCTACATCATTATTGTTCTAAATAAATCAAAATAAATCCTGTGCAAAGACAAATTGCTAAAAATGTAAACAAAGTTATTTACCATTTTGCAAAATTTGCAATATTTATTAAGTTCTTAATTAATTAATTGATGTGAATCAATGAGGTCTACATCATCATTGTTCTAAATAAATCAAAATAAATCCTGTGCAAAGACAAATTGCTACAAATGTAAACAAAATCATTTACCATTTTGCAAAATTTGCAATATTTATTAAGTTCTTAATTAATTAATTGAGCGTGTAGGAAGCGATAATCTGGACTTTGTGGACGCTTACTTGTTTGTTCCACCTCTCGTTAGAAAACTTTATTACTTGAAGTAAGAAACCTTTATTACTTGAAGCCATTTTTCTTTATAACTAAAAATTATATATGCCTACAAAGTTCGGACTATTACTTTCCACGCACTTATTGGCTTTTATTAATTAAGAAATATTGCAAATTTTGCAATATTTAATTATTGTTTATTTAATTAATTAATTAACTCAATAAATATTGCAAATTTTGCAAAATGATATATAACTTTTCTGTTTAGATTGAATCTATTTTCACACTTTGGTTGTGTCAAAATTTTTTAGACACTTTGTATATATATGAAAAAAGAAACACAATATGTATATATATGGGTCAATCTTTTACAAACCGTACAAAATTGAACAAAAAATGACCGACCCATTTTTGATTTAGCTGAAACTTTTTTTACGGGTTCTATATCGAAAAAAAAGAGACACCTGTTCGAGGAATTTTTTTTATTTTTTATTTTTTTTTTAATAGAGAGGGTTGAATATTTGAGATTTTGATGATTTTTGCTTGAAGACTCATTTTCAAAAATCTATAACTCCGGTTCATTTCAAGCTAGAGAAAACTTTTTTTTTTATTTTGAAGGTAAAAGAGTGAATGTTAAGAAAAAAATAAATTAAAAAAATTTATAAAAAATTTCATATTGTTATAAACAATTTAAATGTTTGAATCAAATTTTAACAACAAAACCCACCACTTAGCGTGTTTTAAGTATGACCATTATATTCTACGTTTAATTTTCCATCGAAAATGCTTTTTTTATTAATGGAGAAACGATTATTACTATTGCAAAAAAATCAAATAAACTAGCACGGTAC
>NW_018021672.1:23957-37672 GCF_002006095.1 Pseudomyrmex gracilis
CAACCTTCTCTATTTAAAAAAAAATAAAAAAAAATAAAAATTCCTCGAACAGGTGTCTCTTTTTTTCGATATAGAACCCGTAAAAAAAGTTTCAGCTAAATCAAAAATGGGTCGGTCAGAATGGTGTTCGGTTTGTAAAAGAATTACCCATATATACTTTACACAGTGATCATTAGTTATAAACACAAGCGATACAATGTCGCAATAACTATCACACCGTTGAAACACATGTTATGAAAAAATATTTTCCATGTTGTTGCCGTGTTTGTGACATTACAACAAATATTTGTTGCATCTTCTACGACTAGCGGATAATAATCATTCCAAAACGCGAGTGCTTTATAATCTACCATGTTTGGCTTATCCATTTCAATATTCTTATCGATAATCAATATTCTTGGATTTTCTTGTGTGAAGGGCTCCCACTTGTACGATGTTATAGAAGGATTGCCGCTTTTGGCAAATATTGTCAGCATTAACATTATTATCTCCGACTGTTTCTTGTCGTTGTATTGCCACTGCGTTATGTTACTGCCTGTCAGATGTGTTAAACCCCAGACAAATGGAAGCTCGAACATGTGCGGTACGCCTGCCCATTCCGGCACGTCTTTCATGACCGATTGCGTCTTGGGACGGTAATCGAATCGGTAAACGAAAGCTTTCTTCGATTTATGTCTTGCCACTTTACCAGCCAACAGTGTAAGACCAGCTGCAAAATTCTTCTCCGTTTGAAAATTTAGGTATCTATCACGAAACACTGTTGTATTTATCGTAGGTGGGTATGGCTTATAGAAGAACAATACTGCGTTTGTCACCATTTCGGGCTTTAACTCGCACGTACTGTTTTCATTCGGATTTCGGATTACTGATGAGAACTCGTCTGTGATCATCATTTCAAAATTTTCTGGAGAGAGTTCACCTTCTGTTTTTTGATCATCGGTAGCCTCCATGTACGCCAAAACTTGCTCATTATTTGTATAGCCGGCAATCAAGGGAACCGCATTGAAGTCACCTGATTTACATTAAGAAAAAATGTTAAGAAAAATTAAAATTCACTAACAATACATTTTTTTGTATAAATTATTCTCTTCTTATTTAACTACACGAGATAATTCATAGTAATTTTCCCGAATAACTTTCTTGAAAACAATGTATTTTATTAAACCTTATTAAATATTTAATACAAAAATTGCAAAGTTCCAAGAGGAAAAGAATATGATGCTATCATTTATTTTTGGATGTGCTAAAGTTACGCGCGCGTACAGATTATTGTCAAGTTTTTAAATAAAAATTCCTAGATATTATTATATATTTTTATAACTGGCGTTGAGAAACTTTCAAAATGATACAATTAATACAGATAATTGAAATATTAAAAAATTGTATTGAAAAATTGAATCAAGAGGCACGGTAGTGCCTCTTATACACAAAATTCACGCGATTGAGAAGTGGAAAGATTTTCACAGAGCATAATTTCAAGACCGACTGAACCGATCAACTTCGTTTTAGTCTCAATCGGTTCAGGACAAAACATTAGTTGAACAAACATTAGTGAGACGTTAAACAGTTCAGCTGTTTTTGTCACAGACGCTCCCGATAACCGAGCACCAACGATTTGCCCTCTTTCGAAGTCTGAGAGATCACGTGTTGTGAAATCTAGAATAATTTCATACGGGCCATTGAGCAATTACGGAAGGTACGCGTCATTGCTCAATCGACCCGAATTTATTTAGAAAGGTAAGAAGCAGCATTTCCTTGTAAATAAAATCTGCTTGTTAAGCGTAGTATTAAGTAGGATACAGTCGCAGAGCACGCAACGTCAGCGGCCTACGTGCAGTAGCATTTGGGTCGTTAAATTGCTGAATGGTCGCGATCGATCCCTTTAAAAGATCGATCGCGAGCAACGACAGACAGATCGTAAGTAGCTGTTGACAATACTGTGTGGCTCCGAGTCCATCCGGAGAGTTTACCGTTGATTGTACAACAATTGTAAACTTGTTAGTAATAAACTACGCCAGTTTTCTATAAAAGAATCTTTTTCTTCATCAAGTCCTTCGACTCCCCCGATCTCAACACACGCATTTCACCGATGGCTTGTTATAACCGTCGCAGAACAAAGCGTATAATATACTGAAATATAACCTACAAGACCTGCCACGTAAACTGTGCATTATATACGCGTTGAATTATTTACACGGAAGCAGTGTTGCCAATGCAACCATGCAACAAACTGTACTATATTGCATGGTGTTCATATTATTTTGTCCAACCCCTGTATATATAAAAGTTAATATATATATTTTATAATACATATACATTAATATACATACTTTATATATATATATATAAATTTTTAAAACCTGCACTGGCAACGCATTTGTTTGTTTTAGTTGCGTAATTACTGTATGCCGACGAGATGTTGGCACACTACTTAAAAGCGAAACGCCGCAAGGGGCAAAGAAATCGTCCGCCCTCTCCACCCAATCCTTCTACTTCTTAAGAGGTGCCAGTGCAGAGATGCCAGTTTTGAACCGCTTGCAGCATGCAGCAGCAAGTGGAGGGGATGCGCACAACATCAGCAAGCATTTACTATTGACAGGTCACAAGAATTCGCTCTACTCACAAGCTAACAGACGCGAAGGACAAGGAGAATCGTCCGTCCGCTCCACCCAATCTCTCCTACTAGGTAAGTTCTGTCGAGGCGGTGGGGATATGCCCACAAACGAGAACCGTGTAAGCTCACGGACGCGTTCTCGCTTGTGGGCATATCTTCACCGCCTCGACAGAACCTACCTAGGCTGTGTCCAAATTTACTGCCAGCGCTGCAAGTATGTCGTCATGAAAGCAAGCTACCAACATCGTTTTAATTTTGCTAAGCATATTATCACCACAAATATAGGTTTCAAATTGGAACAATATTTTAGTGAGTTTCAATGCCAATAGCAGAGAAAATGAACACAAAACAGATATAATCTACCTCAAAAATATGGAAAACAATATGCAAAAGATGAATATTTGAAAATCACATTAAAGAAATATGTGACTCTTGCTTTCTCAGCGTCTTCTGCTGATATGGCTAAATTGTATTTGATATTATTTTCTACATTGATTAGCGTTAATTGTTCCATGATAGTCGCCATCTTTAATGCTATAGCTGCTTCACCTCTGTAGTCGCAGCAGCCACAGCAGGAAGTGACGACAATATAAATGACGTCATTATGCTTTTGCAGCATTGCCATAGCTTGCTATCACACATTTTAGAACGGTATTTGCAAGTGCTGCCAGCGCTGGCAGTAAATTTGGAACACAGCCCTAGTAGAAAAGATTGGGTGGAGCGAACGGACGATTCTCCTTGCCCCTTGCATCTGTTAGCTTGTGGGTAAAGCGAATTCTTGTGAGCTGTCAATAGTACTCATTGCTTTGTGCGCATCCCTTCCACCGCTATAGCATGCTGCTCAAAACTGGCATCTCTGTTCTTAAGTTCTGAGCGTGCGTATTCTTTCTAATGCGGTCTCGGGGCCGTGCTGATTTTCTGGCTGCACGACCGCCGACCTGGCCGCTCAGAACGTAAGAAGTAGAAGGGATTGAAAGGATCGGGCGTATCCCTTTGCCCCGTGCGTTGTTTTGTTTATAAATAATGTGCTACATCTTATCGGCCTGCAGTACGTTGATGCGTGACAGTTTTGTTTCTGATAATTTCAGGTATTGACTACACAGAACGGATACAACTTGTGACTGTTTTGAAAAGTGTTATTTTGTCAAACTATAATTTAATTACCCACAATAACAGAAGTGTCTTCTACATGTAAACAAAAAATATCCGTCGGAAATAGAATGTTTCAAGACGATTGGGAAAACAAATATTTTGTTGTGCAAAATAAACACGGTTCGGCAACTTGTTTGATTTGTCGTGAAAGTGTTATATTAAAAAAATATAACATTGTTCGTCACAAAATACAAATCATTTAATGACACTTTTCCTCGCGGATCTTTAATAAGATGTGAAAAGTTAACTTTCTTCAAGAAGTCTTTACAACAACAACAAAGTGTTATATCAATAACGATATCACAAGATGCAGCGGTGACAAGAGCATCATATGAAATTTGTTACATACTTAATAAACATATAAAACCATTTACTGACGCAGAGATTGTGAAGGAATGTTTCATCAATGCTTCCGATGTATTATTTGATAAATTTAGCAACAAAACTCAAATAATATCGCAAATTAAAAAAATGCAGCTCTTAGATTCTACCTGCGTTAGACATATTGAAGATATTGAAAAACACATTTTTGATTACATTATAGAAGATTTGAAAAATTGTAAATATTTTAGCTTGGCTTTTGATTTTAGCACCGACATTTCAGCAATATCACAATGTTCTGTTTTCGTTAGATACTGAACAGAATTTAAGTCATGAAAATTTTTTGAAATTTCTTCCTATAAAGAATCAAACCAGAGGCACAGATTGTCTCGATATTGTTAGTACTTTTCTGGAGAAGAATAATATTGATATAAAAAAATGAGTTTGTGTGTGCACTGATGGATGTGTCCCGCAATGACTGGATGCAAAAATGAATTTCCCTATTGAAAGAGAAATACAATTTAATAAATCTTTTATCATTTCATTATATTGTTCACCAAGAGAACTTGGCAGCACGTATCTCCATGGAAAAAGTAGACGCCGTGATGACAACCGTCATAAAGATATCCAGATAACCAAATGTGAAAACTCAATATAAAGCAAATCATTGTATAGATGAAGTTGCTTGCCAATTGCTGTTGTGTTGTTTTTATTTAAAGCAACGAAAATGTTTTTGTCAATTCAGAATCAATATGCTGAGTTTTACTGTCAATCAATTGTTGTAGCCAATGTTTTTGACATGTGAGTCAGCAATATGTGAGCAATATGTGGGCAATAATTTTTATTTATAAGTTGAGAAAAATAATATAAGTTTATTGCCGATGAGATGTTGGAAACTTGCTGTTATTATATTTTGAAAACTGTTGTTGGCAAGAACATACTGAAAAGAGGATACACCCTTTTGTTACATTGCTGAAAACATATGAGCAATATTTGTAGCAAGTTGCCAACAAGTTGCACTCAGTTGGCTATCTGAGTAGTGAATTATATCCGAGCACGAGAACTAAGCCACAGAAAATTCACAAGTCTTTTAGAAGAAATGAACAGCAATTATAGCGACGTTCTTTTACATTACAACGGTGCGATGGCTAAGCAGAGGAAAAGTTTTGGATTGGTTTTTTCTTTACGGCAAGAAATTATTTTGTTTTTACAACAAAACAATAAAGTTCACAGTAAACTTGAAGATGATGGATGGTGGTGTCTTTTAGCCTTTTTGTGCGACATTACAAAAAACTTAATGAGCTCAATCATGGTTTATAGGGTGAAAATAAAATTGTTTTGCAGATGGCGAATAAAGTATTTGCTTTTGAAGAAAAATTAAGCATCTATTCCAAAGTAATACAAAATCAAATACTGCATAATTTTCCAATTGTAACAAAAGCTAAACAAGATGGTATTGACATTTCTCCAGAAAACTATACGATCATTTGAAATTATTTAGCTGCCTTATCCAAAGAATTTAATAGCAGATTTCAGGATTTAAGAAATATTAAAAATTGTTATTTATAAAAATCCCTGGCACTTAGAAACAATAATTACACAACTAGCTGCATTAAGATATGATTATGCAAAGCTATTTGATGAATTCATCGAACTCAAAAACGATACAAATCTGGAGATTATTTTTAAAGAAAAGAGGGAGAAAAAGGAGTATGTCGAATTTTGGAAATTAGTGCTTGAAAATTACAAGATTGTACAAAAATGTGCCCAAATGCTGCTCACGTTATTTGCATCAACGTATCTTTGCGAATCATCTTATTCTAAAATGAAATATGCAAAAAATGTATATAGAAATCGGCTTACTGATTCTCATCTTGATAATGTATTAAGAGTACCGTGTAGCAATTACAAACCTGATTTATCTAAAATAGTCAAAAATTTGCCTCAATATAAAAAATCACACTAATTTTTATAAACGCTTGGACATATTAAGATTATTTAAGTTTATTTTTTACATTGTCATGTTATAATATATATACAGGGTATCCCATAATTGCCGTCTCACCGCTCATAGGCAAAAAAAAGGGGTTATTCTAAAAGTCTTATACCACTTTGGAAGATTTGCAATAATTAACGAGATATGAATTAATAAAGATCCGCTAATCAGCGTACATCCAGCGTAAGGAGAGCGTAAGGACAGCCTAGTTTTTAGCGCGAACGTGCCATTGCGGTGGAATGGGAGGAGTTAATAGAATAGCATGTGCACCTATACATACCCCGATAGCCAAATGATAGCAGTATGCCAGTAGTATGCACGCAGATTTAATCAGCACTTCGCAGCAGATTCCACTCAGCTGTGTCATCATAGTGAGTGAATTATGTAGACACGATACGTAAAGAAAACAACACAGCAAAAATATAGAAATAAATGAAGAATGAAATGACAATAACACGTTATGCTTCAAATCTGCTACATTTTTTGAGCAAGTTTTGCTTGATTGATGCAATAATATTTGCATCACGGCATGGCACATTTATATTCTCTTTTTTTTCTGTTTTCTTGTCGACACTAGTTGAAATAACAGATTATGTTTAAATGCTGACTACATTGTACTAGCATAATGTGTTATTGCAGACTTTGCAAAATATGCTCACTCAGTCTTGATTATCTGGGTAAACAGCATATAAGCTGCGCTCGGAGAGCGTGCTATCCGCGCTCATTCTATCTTTGCTTTACATCTAACGAACGATAAAAATAGAATGATGCAATAGCGCAGATAGCGCGCTCTACGAACTTAGCCATAATATACGTAAAAATCAACTTAACGGCAACTAAACGCGAAAGCATGTACCTTGTCTTTTTTTTATCAAAATAAATAAATCTAATGTCAAGATGTATTAAAAATGAGTTTTTATTTTTAATTTATGTAGTTACTTATTTACAGAAAGATAAAAACAACCATAGGAAAAGAACAAAATTAGAAAATATATTTCATTGCAAATATTATTACACTGTTGATTTTTATTTTTTTATTTTTCTTATATTCTAAAGTTTACATACAACAAATATGTAATTATTGTAATAGAAAAAATTAAATGTTTTTGTGTTCTTTATGGAATTCTTCTAATTAATAAATAAATAAATTATTACGTGTATATATATATATATATATATATATATATATATACACATGTAACGAATTCAACTTGTAAATTTTTACAAGTGAGTATTTTTTAAATTGAAATTTCAATTCTTAAATTCATACGGGATGGTGGATTTGCATCTCACATATGAGAGACCCCGGATACCACCCTAATTTTATAATATTGTAAAAAAAACTCCTCGGCCAGGAGATTCCGTAAAAATTTAAGAATTGAGATTTCAATTCAAAAAATACTCACTTGTAAAAATTTACAAGTTGAATTCGTTAAATGTGTATATATATATATATATATACACGTACAGTTTCTACTCAAAATCCTGGAAACGGCTCGTAAGGCCTTATATATTTCTTGGTTTTAATTTCAACAAGCCGTAAGTCATAATTGTTTAAATTACGCTGGCTGAAAATTAGCGTTAACAACATTATCAGACCATCTTCGATATATGTATGAATATTGCAAGACTAACTCCAAATGCCTCGGTGGCCTAACAGGGAAAGCGATGGCACGGAAAGCCGGAGATTCCAGGTTCGACTCCTAGCCGAAGAGTTTTTTTCGCAATACTTTAAAATTAGTTAGGGGGATATCCGGGGTCTCTCATATGTGAGATGCAAATCCAGCATCTCGCATGAATTTGAGAATTGAGATTTCAATTAAAAAAATACTCACTTGTAAAAATTTACAAGTTGAATTTGTTACATGTGTATACAGGGTGTCCCAGAATTGCCGTACAATCTCTCGTAGGCAGGTAGAAGGAATAAAACTGAGTCAAAAAGTTCTGAACCATTTTTTTCTTATTATTTATAATAAAGGAGTAATTATTGAGTAAATCAGGCCAATCAGCGCCGACCTTTAGCCAGACGCACGTCAGTAAACTGCGCGGAGTGCTCACACACACACCAGGCGCGTGACTCACTTACGTGCGCCTGGCTAAAGATCGGCGCTGATTGGCCTGATTTACTCAATAATTACTCCGTTATTATTAATAATAAGAAAAAAATGGTTCAGGACTTTTTGACTCAGTTTTATTTTTTCTACCTGCCTACGAGAGATTGTACGGCAATTTTGGGACACCTTATATATATACAGGGTTATCGAAAAGTATCGGACCCCCCTAATATCTTCAGTTAGAATGCATTTTGGAGAAAATGTCCAATAGCAAAGTTGTATGGTTTCAAGCGAGGAGTAAGATGATGACCTTGACTTTGATCTTGACCATGTCCTTTAAGGTCAACCTTATTTTTTTAAATAGAACCCCCTACATTTTATTGCATATTTTTATAGCTTATTTCGAAAGCTTTCCAAAACATAATAATAAAACATTTTTTCATAAAGTACTTTTTAAGTTATAAAGCTTTAAAGTTAACAATTTTTTGACACAAAATGTAAAGTATCTTGTAAAATATTATTTAGTTTTTAGTAATCATAACTTTAATACTTTTGTGCGCGGAATAATGAGACCAATTAATTGGTTTAAAGAAAATACATTAATCAAAAAATGTCAGATCTCCCTAATATTTTCAGTAAGAATGCATTTTGGAAAAATGTCTAATAGCAACGTTGTACGGCTTCAAGCGGTTATGCTAGTAGGCTACGGCGGAAAACTGCCCGAAGGTGATCGCCGGAATCACACGCCACTCTTGTCTTAACTGGCCGGATCCACACGCCACTCTTGCCTTAACTGGCCAGAATCACACGCCACTTAACAAATTGTTAATTTCAAACTTTTATAATTCAGAAAGTACTTAATGAAAAAATGTTTTGGTATAGTGTTTTGGAAAACTCTCGAGATAAGCTATAAAAATATACAATAAAATGTAGGGGGTTCTATTTAAAAAAATAAGATTGACCTTGAAATGACCTTAAAGGACATGGTCAAGATCAAGGTCAAGGTCGTTATCTTACTCGCTTGAAACCATACAACTTTGCTATTGGACATTTTCTCCAAAATGTATGTTAACTGAAGATATTAAGGGGGTCCGATACTTTTCAATGACCTTGTATATACGTACAGTTTTTGCTCAACATCCTGGAAACGGCTCGTAAGGCCTTATATATTTCTTGGTTTTAATTTCAACGAGCCTTAAGTCATAATTGTTTAAATAAATTATTATTTTAAACATCTTGCTATTTTTTTTTAATTACAGATTTGCAGGGTTGAGTAGTGTCTAGTTAAAAAGATAAAAGTTAAGTTAAAAAGTTAAAAAGTTAAATAATTTTACCTTAACTTAGTTACATTTTTGGGCTCTTAAGTTTTACTTTAATTTAGTTATATTTTATCGGTAACTATTAATTTTTCATTTAAATCTCTTAAAGTTAGCCATTCCATAAAATTTTGATTTTTGCGCGAAGTTATTCGCATATAAAACGGATTACATTTCGTCATATGACCATAGTTGGTATACTTATAGACTTATAGACTAAAGAATTCGATCAATCACAAAGCTCAGCATGGTTCGTGTATGCAAACAATTCGTATATGTTTGAGAATTAAGCCAATAAAAATTAATGTTGGTCATGAAATCCGACGCAACATGATCGACAGTGTTTACAGTTTTTGTAAAACGTTTATAGGATGCGTTCCGTTTCATGCATATGCGCGCATTTATTCATAGTACACGTTACGTATATTATAGATCATGCGCGCATATGCATGAAACGGAACGTGTTCTAAATTTTAAATTGCTCTGAATGTAGGATAAAAACAAAGAAAAACAGGTTTTCTACACTTTTAAAATCGAGTATTCGGGAATTTAACACCAACAACTATCCAGAAGTTCATTAAAGTACATTCAAAGAACAGATCTTATCAAAATCCGATGATTTTTTGTGTACTTAATAATAAGATGGTAGATCAGAACTGTTGAGATTACGGGGAGTCGTAGGACTTGGTTGCTGAATGAGATTTTACAAACTGACTAAGTTTATTAGTTATCATTTTTACAACTGTTTGTACAATTATCGCACGCTATTTCTGACTCTTAGCCGTTGGTATACTGCGGGTAAACTCTCCGGATGGACTCGGAGCCACACAGTATTCAACAGCTACTCACGATCTGTCTGTCGTTGCTCGCGATCGATCTTTTAAAGGGATCGATTGCGACCACTCAGCAATTTAGCGACCTAATCGCTACTGCACATAGGCCGCTGACGTTGCGTGCCGTGTCTGTATCCTACTTAACTCTACGCTTAACAAGCAGATTTCATTTACAAGGAAATGCTGCTTGTCATCTTTTCAATTAAATTCGGGTCGATTGAGCAATGATGCGTACCTTCCGCAATTGCTCAATGGCCCGAACAAAATTAAACTAAATTTTGCAACAGAACCAAAACGGGAGCGTCCCGTTTGCCCACGTTGCGATTGCCCACAGTCACTATTGCCCACGTTGCGATTGCCCACGTTGCTATTGGCTCCGGTGCAATTGCCCACGTTGCTATTGGCCACGCGTTACGCGTTACGCAAAAAATAACAGTGCATGGGATCACATCCTAATTCTTTCATGTTTTTTATGTTGGTGTTGTAAACGTGTAGGCAGGGGGGGCTGCGCCCCCTCTGCACTTCCCCTAAATTCTAACTTAACCCTAACCTAACCTGTGTTACTACAATATCAATAGATATGAGTGAAAATTTTGCGAGGGGGAATGCAGAAAGAAAAGTTTAGGTTAGGTTAGGGTTAGGTTAGAGGGTAGGGGAGTGCAGGGGGGCGCAGCCCCCTTGCCTACACGTTTACAACACCGACAAAAAGATTCAAAGAATCACGAAGAAAACATTGCAACGTGGGCAATCGCAACGTGGGCAAAAGCAACTCGTGGCCAATAGCAACGTGGGCAATTGCACCGGAGCCAATAGCAACGTGGGCAATCGCAACGTGGGCAATCGCAACGTGGGCAATTGCAACGTGGGCAATTGCAACGTGGGCAATCGCAACGTGAGCAAAAGCAACGTGGGCAATTGCAACGTGGGCAAAAGCAACTCGTGGCCAATCGCAACGTGGTCAATCGCAACGTGGGCAAAAGCAACTCGTGGTCAATCGCAACGTGGGCAACAGCAACTCGTGGGCAATCGCAACGTGGGCAAAAGCAACTCGTGGGCAATCGCAACGTGGGCAATCACAACGTGGGCAATCGCAACGTGGGCAATTGCAACGTGGGCAATAGTGACTGTGGGCAATCGCAACGTGGGCAAAAGACTCCCACTCAACCAAAACAACACTATGATTACAACAGATTATATTATTATTTATTTACTTCTTTATTTATGCGAATAATCTCACGAAATAATTTTATTTTTTTTACATTTTTATAATATTACACAAAAGTTTTAACTTTTTTTGTACGTAAAAATTAGAATGATAAAAACAAAAGTGGAAAAATAAAAAACTGTTCATGTAGTATTATTTGCAGCAATAAATAACTTGAATAAAGAACAAAATAAAAATATTAAAAATAATGTGGCAGTTTTTTTATATTAAAGTAAACAATTTTAACACATTTGAGACTGACATTCTATAACAAAAGTATTCACAAAATTAGACATAGCCCATATATTCAGTGACATGATCCACATGCTGAGTCATCGATCTCGAATGTGTTAATATTGAGAGATAGTGATAATAATTATTTATTAATAATTATTTATTTGCTTATTTATTTTATGGAAAGACTTACAGAGAATACAAACAAATAATAGTTAATCTTTGTAATTACACTAATACAATATTTAAAAGATTCTTTTTTCTAAATATTGTTTCTTTTTAGTATGGAACACTTTTTAGTATGTAACAAAATTAATAAGTAAAAAAAAGATTTAAAAAATACATAACAATAACAATCAGTACTACATTCATATTTCCACCAAAATGTAACTTATAATTTTTCCCTTTTTTTTATGAGATTCTTCCCGTACTTACAAGGGGAGACTACGACGTTGGAACGATTTGGACGAAACTTATAGGATCGATAGATGATTATGTGGAGTATTGCAGGGTAAAGTAATAAGACACACTACTCAAGCATTCGCGAGAAAATCGAATTTGAAAATTTTGATGTACCTTATGAGGATATTAAATAGGCTGTGTTTAATCAAAGAGTGCGTAGCGTAGCTGTAGCGTACTAGGTTAGTAGTGTCGACGCTGCTGGTTCGAGTCTTGATATATTTTTTTTTAATTCAGAGAAAGGACAAATAGTTCCAAAAATATGTAAATTTCAAACGTGCCAGGCAGTTGGAACTAAAAACACGGGTATTGTTGTGCGAATATGTGATGGAAATATTATTTATTCATGTATATAAATGAAACATAATAACGTTTCGACCTTCCGTTTAGGTCTTTATCAAATTCTACAAATATAATATAAGAAAATATTAGATTTCTTTTTAAAAACGTAATGCGCAAAATAAAATTAATATGTTAACTTACAAATATGTGCTGTTTAACAAACTTCGTACAATACAATGATGATAAATAAGATGTTACAATAAGTCGTATTGCAAACAAAAGAGAGCTGTACATGACTGATGAAAATTTGAAAAGACATCAAATTGAACAGTGAAATCGCAAACTAAGACATGCGCATAGGTGAACTTAAGCTGTATTAACAACAAACGGTAAATAAGACTTATTGAGGTTCTCCGTGTCACTATGCAAATTGAGGCCGTGAGGTTGTTTTTTAATATGAAGCGTTTCAGAAATTAAACATTTATGATAATGTCTTTCACAATCTAAAATATCGACATTATCCCAAATAAAATCGTGAGAAAAATTAATTCTGTGATCTGTAATAACAGAGGTTTGCGTAGTGTTTTGTTTAATATGATTTTTGTGCTCTGTTGGATGTCGAGGAAAGTCGGGTGGTAAAGATGAAGTTCTAGTCTTGAACTTGTATTCTTATCTTTATTGCTCCGATTACAACGTTCCTTTTGTTCCTTACACGGCTATTCGTCACTGTGGTAAATTCTCCGGCTTGCGGAGCCACACAGTGAGCTAGCAGTCTAATCACGGTCTCCCCTCTGCTTCATCCACGCGATCGATTTATAGTAGATCGATCGCGCCGATTCAGCAGGCCCATCAGTCCTAGCAACGGCCGTGCTAGTTACCGGTGCCGGTGTCGACACATGCTGCGTTTGCACTTCAGACAATGCGGCGATGTGTCGCGCCCTGTGGCAACCAGCAGTTCTTCCTAGAACTGCTGCCTTCCTGCATCCTAACTAGGTCATTGAGCAATGACAGTGATCCCAAGCAACCAGCTGACGTTGTAATGACGTAAATATACGTGATTTTTGTCACTAATTGGTGATTATGACCTAAATCTGACGTTATTTTGAACGTCATAACAATGACGTCAGTATATACATACGTCACACATATACGTCATATATGATGTAACTATTGGTCTTTGGAGTAACGTCATTTGAAATAAGTGAGTAAGACGTCATAATGACGTTATTTAAATAACACGGTAGTTAAAA
>NW_018021673.1:0-3441 GCF_002006095.1 Pseudomyrmex gracilis
AGCCTTGCGACGAGAGACCGGTGACGCGAGACAGCGCGATTAGGCCGTCTCACTTTAAAAGAAGGACAGACTAACTCAACCACTTGAGGGCGCCACTTCCCGGGCAGAGACCCCAGTGCGGACTTCGGATCTCGCTCACCCTCTTAACCGGTTAATCTAGCTTCTACGTGTACTTTCTGGAACTTTCCGTGTTTATCTTAAGTCGACGGATAGCGACATATATATTACTTTTACATATTTCTCTTTCGTTTCTTATACAGTGTTTTATTTATTTTGTACACATTTATACTTTTATGTACACTGTTATTTACATTGTTATTTATATTGTTTTTCTTTATGTATAAAAGCGTAGTGTTTGTTGCCAAAGTATTTTATAAATGTTTTGTTGTAATAAATAATACAAAAATAGTTACATTTTATGAGTTATGTGTTTGTTTGTCATATCCTAAATATTCTGTAATTTGTAATATAACATAGTTAAAAAAAAGGAATTTATTACTACTTAATGTCTATATAATAATTACTATATAAAATGTTATTGTTGCTTTCTGTAATCATAGATTATTTTTTATTTTCAATATATTCGATATATTGATTACTTAGTATCAAAATAAGAGTTAATTACTTAGAAACAATATAAATTTTATTTTGTTTATTTTTATATATATAATATTTTATAGTTTCATATTTCCATTTAATTTTCAGAGTTCTTTAGTCGTTACGATATTCACTGACATTACTAAAAATCTATACTTCACGTCATATGCAGGGACTTATTACCAGGGTTGGGAAGTAACGCGTTACTTGTAACGACGTTACCGTTACAGTTACTTTTTTTTGGTAACGAGTCCGTAACGACGTTACTTTTTTTTATGTGTAACGAAAGCAGTAACGACGTTACATTTCTTTGGTAAGGAGTAACAAAATGAGGCGTTACTTTATCGTTACTTTCAAATTGTTTAAATTTATAATATTTTTCTTACATAACGGCGCCTGCAAAACAAAGCTTCAACGCGTTATGCGCAATGCTAGTCAACATTATGCTTTTGTAGAAAAGTAGCATATTGATTGGCTATCAAGTCGGTTCTAGCCTCGCGTAACACGTCCTGTCTACAGATGCTCATAAAATAGACGCTAATCGCAGATAACATTGAATTCCAAAAAAATTTACAGACTGTTTGATTCCTTGTCTGGATTTTCATCAGTGTACAAAACAAAACAAATTAAAATTAAAAATTATTGTAGTAAGATGATTGCGCACTTACAATGTGAAGCATTAATAATTTAATTATTTCTGTTGTACATTGATAAAGATTCAAACAAAGAGATCAAAATTTTTTGTCTGTAATTTTTCTTGAAATTTTATAAAAAGCACATACACGAACATTTAGTGGTTTTGCTCGCATCTATCGAAATATGTCGGTTCATCATCCCACAAGTTTATTCAATTAGTATTTAATACATTTCAATATTTAATACATTTTGTTCATACAGTTTGATAATTAAAATGTAATGTTGTGATTTATTTTATTGATTTGATATATACCTTTAGATTTGACGTTACGTTTGAGAAAAAGGAATTAATAGTTGCTTACATCCAAACACTTTGAATTGAATTGGATAACAGGAGAAAAACGGAAACTTGCAGAAAGCTATTTAGAAAACGTCTTAGGGATTCAATCAAACAAAAATTCTCCAAAGAGTGATCTAAATTCCGATGAAAACGATGTCTTTTTTGTTCCGTCGACAAACAACACAAGATGAATCTACAAAAAGAGTTGCAAAGATTTTTTTAATCCAACAATTTAATTTTTGAAGCGTTACAAGATCATCCAAAACTTACACAACTCTTTATCGAATATAATACTGTACTTCCCAGTAGTGCCGCCGTTGAACGATTATTCAGCATCGGAAGATTAATACTAACACCACAAAAGAGTCGTTTATATGATAATACGATGGAACATCAACTTTTATTAAAAATGAACAAATTGTAGTTTTAAAAATATATCTTTCAAGAGAGATAAATCTTTAAGAAATTTATCGTGATAAAATATCTTTAAAAGGGTGTCTCTAAAGAAAAATCTTATCTAACTTTACATTATTCATTTACAGGACATATATTTTATTCTGAGAAAGAAAAGACATCTGTCAATTTCAATTAAAACTCCGAAAATGGCCATTTTTATTCTAAATGTGTGTTATTACACTTATGTAAATTATTTAAAATCTACTTAGAAATTATTTGTATTTAACATTTGTGCCTACTCTCTTTTCTCTATTATTAATAAGTACTAAGATTATTTATATCACACATGTCATACTTAATTGTTTTTATTGTTAAGTTTACATTTATGATAAAATAAAATTTTTAAATGTGTCTAAAATTTTTTAATACATTTTAATGTTTAAAATATATATCTTTATATATCTTTAAAATTATAAAACTATAAATATGCTTTATACAAGTTCCTTTTTTTCTGGTGTTCTTTCTAAATGTAAAAAAAGTCGAATGATCTTTTATGTAATCACGTTTTAGTAACAAAAAGTAATGATTCTATAGTCGTTACTTTTAAGGAACGGTAACGCGTTACTTTTTACAATCGGTAACGAGTAACGGTAACGAGTTACTTTTTTCAATAAATAACAAATAACGATAACGCGTTGCTTTTTAGAAGTAACTGTCCCAACCCTGCTTATTACCTGTATGATTTCAATACCGGTATTATACTAGAGATTGTATACCGAAACCGATATAGTACCGAAATTGAGTGTTACCGTTACCGTTATAGTACCGAAACCGATACATTACCGAAAACCGTAATAAAATACCGGTATTATTTCGGTATTCCTACTAATGGTATTCTAACAACTTATATAGATAGGTTAGGTAAGCTATATTGCTTAATTAAAGCAATTTTTGTTGCATAATTAATCTTTCTACCGCTTATTGGACTTATGGATCGACAAAATATAAAGACGCTTTTTTTAATAAATCAATTGAAGCAGCTATTTCTTCATGCTTTCTTTTATTACGTAGCATGACTAATGTAAATTCATGCAAATAAGTCAAAGATACATGTGCCAATAGATTTGTAACATGATTTTCCTAAAGATATATTTTATTTAAAAAATAATCGACGTCTAGTATACCACGTACATGCGCAACTCGTATCTCTAGAAAACGTATTACTATTAAAATCTTTCTCTACAAAATCTATTCTACGAAAGAAATACTATCAATAAGTAACGCCAAGTAAAGTCTTGTATACATTTTTGTTATAAAATATAAAATATTCCAACTAGAAAATTTAAAAAGTGTTATGCCACGGCCACCATGTGTTTTATGGTTGCTAGGCAAGCGGCGTTGAATATTACTCTAGAAAAAGTATTACTCTAAAAATTTTTCTCTACAAAATCTATTTTACAAAAGAAATGATA
>NW_018021673.1:3578-5539 GCF_002006095.1 Pseudomyrmex gracilis
ATCAGTGTACTTTATATACCATAAAAATCTTTCTCTACAAAATCTATTTTACAAAAGAAATGATATCAGATAAGTAACGCCAAGTAAAGTCTTGTACATTTATACATTGTTACAAAATATAAAATATATAAAACTTTGTAAGTTGTTTATACTTTGTTATAAAATATACAATATTCCAAATAGAAAGTATAAAAAGTGTTTTGCCACGGTAATCGTGTGTTCTATAGTTGCTAGGCAAGCGGCGTTGAATATTACTCTAGAAAAAATATTAGTATAAGAATCTTTCTCTACAAAATCTATTTTACAAAAAAAATGATATCAAAGTAGAGCCAAGTAAGATCATGTATACATTTATATACATTGTTACAAAATATAACATATTATATAAAACTTTGTAATTTGTTTATGTTGCAAAATATAAAATATTATATTTGTAAGTTGTTTATACGTTTTAAAATATAAAATATAAAATATTTCAAAACAATAGAAAGTTGAAAATATTATGTGATCACTATACTTTATATATAAAGCACTCATCGATGCAAGAAATGACCTCGCCTTGCGTAGACAACCTTAAACTATGTTGAATCATATAGATTTCGCTTTGTGTGAAAAGTCAAAAACTTATGTAAAATATTTTAAAAAATAAAATATTTAATGTAAAAAAACTTGGCGCGGCTGCACCAAAAACTATACTAAATTAATTAAAGTTTACTCTGATATTATAGTTATTCAATAGTTTTTTGTATTAAAATAACATTATTTTCTTTCGACAAAACTCATCTAACGGCGATTCTCAAAAGTATCGAAAATTACTTGAAGAACTCTCATAATTGCTACACTCTTGTAGTGCTATGCTAATTGATTTATTCTAAAATTAAACTTTCATATGTGAAGTACATAGTTCATGTGTGCTAGTGTGTGTTTCTGTCTTTAGTTTTCGGTGCAGCCGCGCCAAGTTTTTTTACATTAAATATTTTATATTTTAAAAAATTTTACATGAGTTTTTGACTTTTCACACAAAGCAAAATTTATATGATTCGACATAGTTTAAGGTTGTCTACGCAAGGCGAGGTCATTTCTTGCATCGATGAGTGCTTTATATATAAAGTATAGTGATCACATAATATTTTAAACTTTNTATTGTTTTGGAATATTTCATATTTTATATTTTAGAACGTATAAACACCTTACAAATATAATATTTTATATTTTGCAACATAAACAACTTACAAAGTTTTATATAATATGTTATACTCGTATTTTGTAACAATGTATATAAATGTATACAAGATTTTACTTGGTGCTACTTTGATATCATTTTTTTTGTAAAATAGATTTTGTAGAGAAAGATTTTTATAGTAATATTTTTTCTAGAGTAATATTCAACGCTGCTTGCCTAGCAACTATAGAACACACGATGACCGTGGCATAACACTTTTTAAACTTTCTATTTGGAATATTTTATATTTTATAACAATAAATGTATACAAGACTTTACTTGGCGTTACATATTGATATCATTTCTTTTGTAGAATAGATTTTGTATATTTTATAACAAAAAATGTATACAAGACTTTACTTGGCGTTACTTATTGATATCATTTCTTTTGTAGAATAGATTTTGTAGAGAAAAGATTTAATATTGTTACGTTTTCTAGAGATACAAGTTGCGCATGTACTTGGCGCCTTTTTTTACCTTTTTTTCAAAAAGATATTTTGTTCGGATATCACACATTTTTGTAGAATATGTTTTTGACAACCACTTTTTTAAATACAATACAATGTATTTCTACATAATAACAATAACATATATATAACANAATAATATACATATAACAAAGTGTTCGAAGGACTTGCAGTTTTTTAATTTTTTTCTGTGGATTCTAATCATATTTGGCAAGAAATTTTTGCTATTGTTTCTATCTGGTATACAAGTATTAAAATGGTTAATTATTAAG
>NW_018021673.1:5875-7796 GCF_002006095.1 Pseudomyrmex gracilis
ATTTATATTCTTTACACCAATGCGAAAAGGTACTATTTAACAAATTGTTAAGATCATAACTTTTCTTTTTAAAATTAACAACAGGAATTGAAATGAGAATATTATTTGATACACTGGTGTTTGTAGTATCACAATTTGTGCATCTTACAGTGGAAGTTATTTGATGCTCGATTAGACTTTTTATATAATCATATTTTGCACAGAAAGCCAAAAGAAATTCAGATGCATCACGTTTTACATTTTTTGTAAAGTTATCTCCTAGATATTGTCGTATTGCATATGTATTTAAGTTAGGCATTCCATTTTTATATCGGTGCATTAAAGTAGCCAAAACATTTAGCTTATCACAATCGAGTATTTTTTTCTAACGATACTTAAATGCAGTAAACATTGCAATACCGCATTTGCATAGGATGAAACTTTATCATTATTTTGGAAACCACGAATGACCCACGCAGTATTTGTTTGAATATTTTCACGTGGCTCTTGTTGTACAGAACCAATTACTTTTGATATTGTCCAAAGGGTATCTTTTACTTTACAAATTTTCTGTTTTGAAACAACAATCATTTCTGCTTCTGGTTTATGAAATTGTTTTAACCTGTTGTATTCAATAATAGCTTCTTCACTCGCTTTTACAGATAAAGGGTCGCAATTAATTAAATGCAGTTCTTCTAGAGATGTTACTCGTGACAACGCAACGTAAATTTGACCAGGACTAAATATCGAAGTACCTATGTCCATAATAGCATTGGACAAACTCACTCCTTGGCTTTTATGAATAGTGATCCCATAACTCAAAGACAATGGAAATTGTTTTCTAATAACATAAGCTTTTTCCATTACCTGAAACTTGACATTTACTTTCTCAATTGAAAATTCTAAACCTGACAACAAGCAAAGTTTTATCTTTTCTACATATTCACTATTCGAAATATTTCCAATAACCGAAACCACTGTACCTATTGTACCGTTTACAAGTCCTAAGCTAGCATCAATATTGCGTCTTATCATACCGTTTGCTCCAATTTTAATAAGAATTGTTTTTGAAAGTCCGGCTGTTCTAGAAGTATCATCCTCTATATCCGACAGTACTTTTAAAAGTTTTTTTTTTACAAACGGAGTACATTCTATCGTATCCTCCGCAATTAATATTATTTCTTTCTCCTTAATACGATTTAACATTGCCGCATTAAGAACATCACACATATGACAAGTTGGCAATAAACATACGGTATCCAATGAACAGTTATTAATAATATCACATACTTCGTTTAATTTCGATTCCATAGAAATACTTTCAAAAGATATTTTTTGTTTCGAAAGAATCTCACAATCAGACANAGTCACTAAACCAATACGAATTCTCGACAATAATTCACGATAAGTGTTATCTCCTTGCTGTCGCATATTGATTGTCAGTTCATCATAGTCAAACAATGTAATCTATTGGTTAATAGCTTTTATAGATCCAAGATATTTATTAACTATTTCTTTTGATAAATGTATAAAAGCTGGATTATCGTGTACAGGAGGTAATTGAAGCAACTCTCCAAGTAGAAGAATGTGCTTGCGACCAAACCAACTGTCATCAGAATCAGTAGTATCAAATATTTGAGACAATCGAAGATGTATATACATTAAAGTCAAATTAGATATCATTGACACTTCATCAATTATAATGAGAATAACATCTTTGAGTTCTGCTCGTAAAACTTTTAATACATGATCAGATAATGGTTTCTATTTCGGAATAGAACCGTGTTCAACATGCAATTGAAGTAATCTATGAACTGTCAAACCGTCTATATTAAACGCTGCAATACCAGTAGGAGCTGCTACAGCAGTATCCTTGTTGAGAGTTTGTTTTATCCAACATTTGACGGTTTAATTTAAGAAACTTTTTCCAGTTCCACCTTCT
>NW_018021673.1:8796-10106 GCF_002006095.1 Pseudomyrmex gracilis
TAAATTGTATATCCATATTTCCTTCCCACGCAGTAAGAAGAACAGGATTGTAATCATTTATATTAACTTCATTCTCTGTTCGAGGAAGATCGTAAAGTCTACTTTTATGTTTTAAATGTTTTCTACCTGCTATCGAACTTGCAACATCTCTTATNTTTATTGTTTCTGTGACAGGACGAGGAAATCAAAAACGACATCTACGTACAACTTTACGTCCTACCTTCTTAAAGCGGAGACAATAATTCTTATGTATGTGCGTCTGATGCGTATGGACACGTCTGTATAATAGCGGTGATATATCTTGATTCGGCATTTTACAAGTTACATGTTGCAAAATAAAGTTAGAAACTTCTTTAGTGGACGATTCTCCTATGATCGGTGCATTTTTAATCCAAATTAGCAAATGAAAATGTTGTACACCTCTACCTTGTTATTCTCGTCGCCAGAAATAATGAGATACTTCTCCAATCGGATGATCTTTTGAACACATAAAATCGAGCATTGCTTTGAAGTTATTATCTAGAAACCTTGATGTTGACACTGGATCTTTGGCAACAAGTACACTAGTACACAACGAGGAATTGTGCCATCCGTTTACTTCACGAATATATTCTCCTAAATCATCCCACAACCATTCGCTAGGACTTAACGTTAAAAACCATGTTGCAGGTCCATAATGCTGTGTCATGCAATTTAAATCACTTCTCGGTCTTTGCCAATATTGTTCTGTATTTCTTAATTCGGAAAATATTGTACTTAAATTAGATTCCAATAATTCTTTCGACATTGCTTCTAAATATTCTGCAGCTGTGTAACGACAACGTAAATTCGTTACATTCATTTTATGATAAATTCCACGACTTAATTGACGAATATTTGCATTGTTTAATAAGTAAAATAAATATTGTAGTTCAATCTGTATTATGGATGTTTAGACATCAAACGACATTTAATAAATTCGTGATCATGAAATTTGACTTTTCTAGCTTCATGTTGTCCGTTAATACCAAAAGGAAATAAATCTGGAAAACACATTAAATCCGATAATTTTTTACGATTATCCATTGGCAAATCTCCAATTTTTAACATCTGATACAAGGCTGTTGCACTTTTATTCAATTTTTTTTCATACAAGGGATATATAATATATTGCTCATAATATTCATCATTTTCATCAATGATCTTAGTTAACATTGCCTCATGTTGATCGTCAACTGTAGTCTGTACATGATTTTTTATCTTTTTTGTTTGGTCTACACAGTGTAATAATTCATCATTTTCATGAATGATCTTGGTTAACATTGCCTCAT
>NW_018021673.1:11146-12770 GCF_002006095.1 Pseudomyrmex gracilis
TCAAAAAACCCACATGTAAAAATAATTTACATGTGAATTTCATACATGTGTATATATATATACACATGCACGCTTATTCCTGCACAACATCCTGGGAATGGCTCGTATTGGCCTATTTAGATGGCTCTTAGTGGCCTCTTCATTCTTAGTTTCAATTTTTCACGAGCCTTGATTATTCATACGTTTGAATTTCATTTAATAAATGTTTCCAGACTATGAGAAAGTTTTATAGTATTACTCGATCGAAATTGATTATATCGTCTTACAACTTTTCGGACAATATTGCATTTGTTTATTGCAACTTTAGATTTTGTACTTTTTTTCTCATAATAATATTGTTTATTATAAAGCCACTTCCAATCAGGATCTAAAGCTTTTTGTCTCTCTTGTTCGCGTTGTGCATTTATGGAATAACGTTTACGCTTTTGTATACATCGTTGTACACGATTTTTTTTATATCGCATTTTATCTTTAATACGATTAATTTCCAAATTTTGTCGATAGCGATGTCGCTTTTGAGCACGCTTATTTTTCAAATTACTTTCATAATGACATCGCTGTTTACTGCGATTATTTTCTAAATTATTTCTATATCTACATCGTTCTTTAGCGCAATTATTTTTTAAATGTTGCATATTGATAATTGTTTAATTACACGTCTCTTTTCTTTATGCAGTGGATCTTTATCAACATTTTTTTTAGTCTACTATTTTTATCTAGAGAATTTTTCCTAAATCCAAAATCTAATTTTTTATTGTAAAGTGTATGCATATTATCCACTTTGTTATTACTACAAATAGCATTACTTGTATACTTAGTTTCGTAATAGTTACTTATTTCGCATACAGCAGTATTGTCATTATTATTATCGTAATTGCTGTTTCTAATACCATTATTACCGTTGTACACAATATATATTATTCTTTTTATAAATTGTATGGTTATCATTATCCTGAAGTTTTTTATATTCATGAGCCTGTTCATAATGATTGCTTAAAGTTAAATCTACTATACATTCTTTTGAATATAAACTATCTTGCGATTTTGACTCATCATTATTCAAGTTTTTTGTAGATTGATTGCTAAATTCTTTTTGATCTGTACGATACACCCGCATAAGTATCGCTTGATATTCTCTTTCATGTAGTTCTTGTATTTCTGACAATGACGGTACTTCTTGTTGAACACCACATGGATCTTGAGGAAAATGTTCAAGTACGTTTGTGTCAAAAAGTTTTAATAAATGTGAACGCATTAAACTATGATCGTAAGTAACTGTTTGAAGGTCAATATTAAAAAACCGAGATATTACAAACGCTATCGCAAAAACTCCGCAATCATTCCCGTTTGGTTGTTGTTGAACTGTAGGAAATAAAATAGGACGATTCTTTTCAAAATAAGTTGGGAATAATTTTTCTAAAAATTTTTTATGTTCTTCATACAATGTCTTTTGATTCAACGAATCGTAAATAAAAATATTCTCCGTATCGTAATAGCTGCATACCCAATGCGAATTCCTGTACAATATTTGTATATGCTTCATATTTATTGGAACTGGTTTTATTGTATGAAGGACTTGCAGTCGAATCGTTTCTACGGGCTTGTAATAATTTGAACAGTTTCG
>NW_018021673.1:13430-15521 GCF_002006095.1 Pseudomyrmex gracilis
ATTCTCTGACTTGTATTACTGCTAATGGCAGTACCTCTTGTTGAACACTACGTGGATCTTGAGGAAAATGTTTAAGTACGTTTGTTTCAAAAATTTTTAGTAAATGTGAACGCATTAAACTATAATCGTAAGTAACTGTTTGAGGGTCAATNTTAAAAAACCGAGATATTGCAAACGCTATCGCAAAAATTCCGCAATCATTTCCGTTTGATTGTTGTTGGACTGTTGGAAATAAAATAGGACAATTCTTTTTATTCTTTTTATTCTTTTTAAACTAAAATGGAAATAATTTTTCTAAAAATTGCTTATGCTCTTCATGCATTTTTTTGTTATTCAACGAATCGTAAATAAAAATATTCTTTGTATCGTAATAGCTGCACACCGAATGAGAAATACTGTACAATATTTGTATATGCTTTGTATTTCTTGGCACAGGCTTTATTGTATGAAGCAAATGATATTGATACATTTCAATGGGTTTGTATATTATCGAATACTTTTGTATCAAGCGGCCGATGTGATTCATATGGATGTCAGTTAAACATTCACCTCGAATAAGTATATCTTTTTCATGTTGAGGTAAAAATAAATAAGTTTTTTCTTTGTTTTCAGACAATTTATTGTATAATAAATGAGAAATCTATAAACAATAAGTTAATAGATAATTATATATATGTTTATAATAATAACACAACCAACAATATATATGTATGTACGTATATATATATATATATGTATAAATAAAATATATGTTTAATATAAATTTTATATGAGATATTAATATAGTGTAACACTCTCTGTTGGTTTAACTTCAATAAATGTAAATATTAATAATGTACGTATGTACGTAACATACGTATCATATATATATGTGTATGTGTGTATGTGTGTTAATATACGTATATATTACTTTTTTTTATATACGGCTGCTTAGAAACAATAATCAATCAACAATAGTCAGTGCACTTTGCAGCCGATATTTTTCTTTTACTTATAACAGCCGATATACAGCGCCGATATTTTACTTTTGCTTATGGCAGCCGATATACAGCGCCCGAGCAGCCGGTATATTGGTTTTTTTTACTCCAGTAAAGAACCTGCAATAAAAAAATGTAACATGTTAGTACATATGTTAAAATATTATATATATATATATATATATATATGTACAGGGTGTCTGACAATTACTTTAAAATTTTTCGTAGGCAGGTAGAAGAAGTAAAACAGAGTCGAATCCTGAACCATTTTTTTTCTATTACATGTAATACAGGAGTACTTATTGAATAAATCAAGTCAATCAGCGCCGACCTTTAGCTGGGCGCACTTCAGTGAGCTGCGCGGAGCGCTCACGCATACCAGGCGCGTGGTTAGGTCGACGCTGACGTGACTGACGTGCGTTCGGCTAAAGGTCGGCGCTGATTGGCTTGATGTATTCATTACTTATTCCTTTATTATATGTATAGAAAAAAAATGGTTTAGGACTTTTCGACTCAATTTTACTCCTTTTACTTGTCTACAAAAAATTTTCAAGTAATTGTCGGACATCTTGTACATAAAAAAAAAACGTAAAATACGATATATTTTGATTTTGTTTCTAATAGTAAATTTATCTACTTTTTTGTAATTGATTTTTACATTATTCTAAGTTGTGCTTCCTATATAAATGTTACATATCGTATTTTATACGAGTCTTTTATGCATAAATATATTTACTATAACTTACCAACGTTTATCTTGTAGTAAATGTGCTAAACTTGTACTAGATTATATTTCTAAAATACTCTAACCTCAAACACCTGCAATCACTTATTATTAATTCTCACGTTATAAGTCTCTTTATTGTTTATTCTTACCTCTTCAAAAAACGTATAAGTTTCTTTTTATTAAAAAAGAACACGTATATATACTTCGTCTGTATAATAACTACACTCTGTATACAGCACTCTCATACAAACTTCGCCATATACTATGGTATTCCACTATCTCATTCTATTTTGAACAGGTAACTGTCACCTTTACTTTGCAGCAGTGATGCTAGAGATCAAGCCTCTATAGCACGTGAAGAAAATGCGCACGCAACTGTAATACTAA
>NW_018021673.1:17369-22380 GCF_002006095.1 Pseudomyrmex gracilis
ACGAACGGTAAAAATGCTTTCTCTTCGGACCCCGTGACTATGCGTATTGCTTACTATTGTTTCTTTCGGTCACAGTTAAGTCTGATTCCTGTACGAATTGAATTTTTTTTGCCGGAGTGAGTAGTCCCCCGTTGGCTCGGAAAGGATTATCTTTGGTTCTAATATAGAGTATTTTTCTGTTTTGTGCAAGGTTTCTAGGTTCTCGCCAGTTGGTACTTGGCGTTCTATTGGTGACTAGGACGTGGTGTTTTATTGTTTGCTTTCTAACTCCTAACGGTTAAAATAATTTCCTCAGGTTGCATGGTTCTAGCGGTGAAGCGCCTTTGATTCTCTGTAGAGAGAGAGTTTTAACCGTCCTGAGGTGGACGAAACTGATTTAGTTAAGTCGGAAATTAGGTTTTCTGAGAGATGGAGGCGGGGCGCCGAGGTCGCGGGGCTTTTGAGTAGAGAAGTAATCAGATGACAGTAGTTATAAGATTTGGTTCTTACAATGGAATTCTCTCTACAAGCATTCGGCTCAGTTTTTGTTTTACAGTTTTTGAGCTGTAAGTTTCCTGTTTTGTTTGTTTTTCTTTACAGAATCTATTCCTTCTTTTTCCTGCTTTATCGAAGACGTCGAAAGGTGGCGACATTGTGTCACTCCGTGCCGTTTCATCACGTTTAGCTTTATTGTATTAGGGAAGACCGCCTCGCCCCCGGTTTTCGATGCGTGGTTTCCCGTGGGCCGTTGGGCGAATGCCGAGGCGGAGACTTGGGGTGCCTAACCCGAGGCGGAGGGTCCACGCGTATTAACCCCCCCCCCCTTGTCCGAAGACCGAGAGATTACAAAGGATAAAAAAAAAATACCCCAGGAGAAGGAAGATACTCGGGAAGAGTCTCTTCGGCCGGTCAGCTTGAGATCCTGTGACAGCAGTCCAGGAGTGAGCGAGAAGACCGGATCTCCTTTGATCGTCGAGACGACGATCTGGAAGAGGAGGAGGGTAATGTTACGCGGCGGACACCGAGTGCGTGTCGCGAGAGCCGCGTGAACGTCGCGCGCTCGGCGCGATTGTTTGTTGCCGAGCGATGGGGTTGTTTAGAGAGATTCTGAGCTGAGAGCTGTCACGGCGTGCCACGACGAGATTTGTATTGCGCGTTCTTTCTGTATTTCTATGTGAATAAAGTGCTTTGTTAAGAAGCCGCGTGTTCTCCTTTCGCCGCAAGCGCGTGCGCGATTTCCGGAGTCCGGCAAAAGCGCTGTTTTGCCGTCGCGAGTGCAACATTTGACAAAGCACTTCATTCACATAGAAATACAGAAAGAACGCGCAATACAAATCTCGTCGTGGCACGCCGTGACGGCTCTCAGCTCAGAATCTCTCTAAACAACCCCATCGCTCGGCAACAAACAATCGCGCCGAGCGCGCGACGTTCACGCGGCTCCCGCGACACGCACTCGGTGTCCGCCGCGTAACAGTATATAATAACGTATAGTAAGAGTGACATTGTTATATTATAATATAAAGTGAAAAAAATAGAGGAGGATAACGATCTTGATGTAAGTATTAATATGTATTATTATTTTTAATATTTAATAATTAAGTAAAAAAAATAGTTATTGTTAAATAAAAAATCTGTTAAAGTTATTATCAAACATGTCATACATACAACGGTTTGCGCTTATAACAAACATGTTTACAGTCGTTATCATCATTATGAAATTTCTAAATAATATATATTTACATATATATGTGTGTATCAGGGTGTCACGTGAAGACCGTATCACCGCTCGTAACCAGGTAGAAGGGATTATTCTGAGTCGAAAAGTTCTGAACCATTTTTTTCTATTACGTATGATAAAGGAGTAATTATTGAATAAAATAAGCCAATCAGCGCCGACCTTTAGCCGAACGCACGTCAGTGAACCACGCGCCTGATATGCGTGAGCGCTTCGCGCGGCTCACTGACGTGCGCCCGGCTAAAGGTCGGCGCTGATTGGCTTACTTTATTCAATAATTACTCCTTTATCATACGTAATAGAAAAAAATGGTTTAGGACTTTTCGACTCAGAATAATCCCTTCTATCTGCTTACGAGCGGTGATACGGTCTTCATGTGACACCCTGTATACGATACATACACATGTACATATATATTTAAATATTTTGTCGTTTGCNCATATAAAATAAATACATATGTATATAAATTTATATATTGTACATTACATCCAAATTTCATAACGATCATAACGACCGTAAACATGTTTGTCAATCAACATGCTCGTTATACTGTATGTATGATGATAAAAGTTTAGAGGATATTTATTAGCTGTGTGCAAATACTTCAACAATTTTTTATTTTTTATTTCCCTCTCAAACATATGCTTTTTTTTTACTATTATACTTATTTCGTTTTTATTATTTATTTATTTATAGATTGACTTGATGGATTTTTCAAGCAAAATAGAAGAAGCAGTTCGACCCGCGCTTCCAAATCCTTCTAGTAAGTATAAACATTATTATTCAATATAACTTACATATGTATATTTTACATGTACAGGATGTTTGGTAATTGCCGGAACACCGCTCGTAGGCAGGTAGAGACAGTAAAATTGAATCAAAAAGTCCTGAATTTTTTTCCATTACATATAATAAAGAAATAATTAATGAATAAATCAAGCCTATCAGCGCCGACCTTTAGCCGAACGCACGTCATTCAATGAATCACGCGTCTTTTGTGCGTGAGCGCTTCGTGCGGCTCACTGACGTGCGTTTAAAAGTCAGTGTCGATTAACTCGATTATTCATCAATTATTCTTTTATTATGAAAAAAACAATGTTTCAGGACTTTTCGATTCAGTTTTATTTCTTCTGCCTACAAGCGGTGTTCCGGCAATTACCAAACATCCTGTATATATGAGATAATATGTTTCTAAATTTTAATTATTGTTTGTTGCAGCAACAGAAGTAGCTGTCACTACTGCAAACACCATAAATTCTACTGGTAAATAGAATCAAAATTCGCAATAGTATTGAGTGATTAATTAATGCATGTGATCTAACCCAGGTAGCAAGCACACGTCATTTTGACGTTTCAAATTAGTCATTTTTGGTCATATGTCGTCAAAATGACCAAGTTTAGTACGTCTTTTACATGACTTTTGATTGACGTCATGATGTTACGTCATTATGATGTCATATTGCTGTCATAGAACTGACGAGTATATTTTATTATTGATGTAATTATACGTATTACGATATAATGTAATTATACGTATATCGATATTTCATAAAAATGCCTCAAAATCTCATCTCATTTATAAGATTATGAACTTTTTCTTTTTACACGCGCGATTAATTTCGCGTGACTCAAGCCTCGAGCCGCCGCGTAGCTGCACGCGGAGTGGGGATAGCGAGCAAGAGTGTGTTTTGTTTCATGCATATGCGCGCATTTATCTATAGTACACGTTACGTATAGTATAGACAAATGCGTGAAACGAAACGCAGCTCAAGTTGCAACTAGTTGCGATTGTTTTCTGCTGTTCTGCTTTTCGTTATTTCTCGATATTGTTTCGTTGTGCATCCATGTCAGTGAATATATTCGCTTGTGCTCAATTTTAATTCTCAATGCAAGTGTTACTGTTTGAAGTACATCTACTTACATCAGTGATATGGTATGTACATACTATTTTGTATTGTGGTTTATTGACTTATTTATATCTGTGAGTATAAATGTAACCTATAATATTTTTCTTATTTCTTATCAAATAGACAAAAAATCGGATTGCTATTTTGTCACGACTTTGTTAACGGTCTTAGTGAGATATATATTTAGAGACCTGACCGGCCGAATTTTCTNTTCAATAAGATAAAGAAACTTACATAGTAATACATTCAGCAAAATGCAACCGTTATGCTACTACAATAATTTATTTAATAGAACTATTTTGCAATATTAAAGCTAGCGTAACATTGGCGAAAATTTTTATATCTATTATCTAAGATATATATTGCAATCATAAACAGAAAATCGTAAACGGTTGCTTTTCCACTAAATGCTATGCTCAGAAAATTATTGAATTAATTATACATTAATCACATTGTTATGTTGTGAACGTAGTATCAAAATGGCTTTTGTAGGTGTTGAATTTGTTAGTGATGGTAATGAGAAAGAAGGTATAATTGCATTGGTTCATCATTCATGGCTCACACCGTTGAAGAATCAGGTCTGGTGGCCTCTATATAAAACAAGTGCTAAATTTAAAAAAGCACTTTTTATTGAAGAAGAAGTAAAAAAAGACACATGGACATTGTATAATGTCAAACGTATATTTTTTGCTTGTGGTATGTATATACATAAAACTAAATATATAAAATATTTCAGTATATTTAGAATATAAAAATAATATTTCTCTTAAAATTATAAAACAATTTCTCTTAAAATTAATAATTATTTATTAAAAATGATATTTCTCCTGATTTATAAAATTGTGATAATAAGTGTAAAGAATCCAAATTTAATATAAACTTGTTTATTTACAGATGAATTAAATAAAGCTAACAAGAAACTGAAAGAATGTGAAGAATTTTCGGATTTACAATCTACTGAATTAGAAGATGAAATACAAAAAAAGAAGAGAAAACGTAAACCAAATTTAAAATACATGAATAATGATGTAAGTANTGAAGATGAAGATCAAGAAAACTTTGATTCTTTACAGTTACCATCACATCTTTATAAATCAGGTGAAAGAAATATTATTTTTATATTATAAATATAATAAAATACTTATACATTTAGTTCTGTGTTTACAAAGACAAATATTGATTGTATGTGTGTGTGTTTGTTTGGACACATTGATATATGTTTTTATTATGTTTAGTGCAATTAAAAGATGGACATTTGAAGACAAAAAATTCCAACGCGAAAATCAGTAAAAACTGTATTGTAGAAACAGGTAAAAAAAGCAATTTATTGTTATCAATTATTTATTTTAAGAATCTTACTCTGATACTTCTGTATTATTTTGTGACATGT
>NW_018021673.1:23395-27645 GCF_002006095.1 Pseudomyrmex gracilis
ATGTAAAGAAAACATTTTCTGTCAATGATTCTAACAGATCATCTTATAATGATTCTAACAGACCATGTTATAATAACATGATTACATCAGACGAAAAAGACATAATATTATCTAATAATTTAGATAATAACGTAGATTTAATTCCTAATAATGAAAAAAGTACTAAAAGAGTACTTCTTAATAACGAAAAGAATAATGATAATATATTGGAAACTAATAACTGTTTGGATTTACAATGTAATTATTTTGATATTGATACTATGTCCAATATTTCTAGTGAACATTTAAATAATTCTTTCAACACAGATCCAAACAGTAGTTTAGAAAATCAAAATAACCTGAGAGAAAACTTAGTTAGATGGGCTGTCACAAGGCATATATCACATGTAGCTATAACAGATCTTTTGCATATACTCTCACTTTATCATCCAGAATTACCTTTACATGCTCGCACATTATTGGACACTCCATGTTCTTCACACACTTCTATATTTAACAAAATAGAAACAGGAGAGTTTTGTTACTTAAGTATAACTACTACTTTAAAAAGCATACTGTCACAAAAATATACTCAAGAATGTTTAAAATCTTGTACAATATTAAAACTTTGTTTTAATATAGATAGTATCCTATTATTTAAAAGCAATAAAACACAATTATGGTCTATTCTAGGACTTATAAAAAATTTTTCTAATATACCATTTGTTATTTCACTTTTCTGTGGGACATCAAAACCAAAACCTCTAAATATTTTCTTAAAAAATTTTATAGATGAATTAAATGCTTTACTAAATCATGGAATTAATGTTAATGGAACTCACTTTAAAATTGAAATTCATAGTTTTGTGTGCGACGCACCTGCTCGCGCTTATTTAAAGTGCACAAAACTTCATTCAGGTTATTCTTCATGCGATAAATGTGTTAAACATGGAGAACGCTACAAAAACAAAGTTGTTTTTATGAGAGAAACAGCTCAAAAACGTACGAATGAATCTTTTAGAAACCAAACAGACGATAATCACCATACTGATCTATCTCCGGTTTTAGATTTGCCTATAGATTTAATTAAAAGCTTTCCTACAGATTATATGCACAATATTTGTTTAGGAGTAATGAAAAAATTATTAAATACATGGATTGGTCCAGTCGGTCCATTAAATGTTAGATTATCTGCTGATAAAGTTCAAATTATTTCCCAACATCTAGTTAATTTACAACAATATATTCCATTAAAATTAAATAGAAAAACTCGATCATTAAGTNAGTTAGCATTTTGGAAAGCAACTGAATTTAGAACGTTTATAATTTATGTTGGTCCTATAGTCTTAAAAGATGTCATTAAAAGAGCTGTTTATGAGAATTTTTTATTATTACATGTTGCAATTAGTATATTAATATCACAAAAACATATAAATANTTTTGGAATGTTATTTGCACAAAAATGTCTGCTAACTTTTATTAAACATAGTAAAAATGAATTATAAGGTCCAGAATTTGCCGTTTATAATGTTCATCTTGTAGGACATATATGTGATGATGTAGAAATTTATGGTCCTCTGGATGAATATTTAGCATTTCCATTTGAAAATTATCTCGGTCGTTTAAAAAAACTTGTGAGATCTTCTGCTAATCCATTACAACAAATATATCGTCAATTACAAGAAAGTAATTCTTTTTTATTAAAGTTAAACAAACGCAAAACTTTGAAAATTTTGACAAAAGTAAATATTTTGTTGACATGGAACATACGGATGAACCTTTATTAAATTTTAATTTTTGTAAATGGCATAAACAATATGAAAAAATTATATTTGCCAATTTAGTATTTACTGTCAATCAATACAGTATGTCAAATAGTTATTGTAGTTTAAAAGGTAATACAAAAATAATACAAATACATAATATTATTAAAACAATAAAAGGCGATGTTTATCTTATAGGGAAACATTTTATTGAATATTCACCATTATATTTATATCCATGTGATTCGTCATTACTAAATATATATGTTGTTAAAAGTTTGAGTAATCTTAAAATATGGCCTGTTAGCCTTATTGACAATAAATGTATTCTATTGCCATATATTAACGATACTAATCGTTATGTATGTTTACCAATTATACATAGTTTCAAGTGATTTATTCCATTCAAATATGCGAAAGTGCAATAAGGATTTTGAGTTGTCAAAGACTAATAGATACACTCGTTTTAAATCTGTAAAAGTACAATAANTATTTTGGTTCAGTTAAGTCAAAAAGATTACATACGCGATATATAATATAAGCATTTCAGTTAAGTTGCTCAATTGTTCCTGGTAAAAAATTTTTGATATATAATTCTATATATATCAATTTATATAATTCTTATACACAAATTAATATTATTATATCTAGTTATGCAAATTTATATGCCGAATGTACATACAATTTTATACACGGAGAATTTCTTTTTTTAAAAGAATGGCTTCAGAGATATTCCATATCAAATTACAAAATAACTCTATTAATATCATGTTAGATACAATAAAATTGTATAAAACTATATTTTTCGTTATTCAAAGATCACTTTAAAATTACATTGTGATTGACAAACGGTCACGTTGTGATTTTGAAGTGATTTTTGAATAACGAAAAATATAGTTTTATATAATTTTATTGTATCTAACATGATATTAATAGCGTTATTTTGTAATTTAATATAGAATACCTCTGAAGCCATTCTCTTAAAAAAAGAAATTTTCCGTGTATAAAATTGTATGGACATATTCGGCATATAAATTTGTATAACTAGATATAATAATATTAATTTGTGCATAAGTATATTTAATTATATATCAAAAATTTTTTACCGGGTTTAGTTTAGTTAAAGTGCTGATTAAATATTTCCGTTTATATTACATTATTATTTTCTAAACATTTATTATATATAATTAAACATTTTCTATTCAAATTTTTCTCTACACAATATCTATATTTATATAAATAAAAATACATCTATTTATTAAATGGTAGATATATGTACTATATATGTAATTTACTAAATGTATGTTTCTTTATGTTTCAATAAAATATATTACATGTGACTATGTATTTAGTTTGTAGTGTAGTTTGCGTCTTATTTACATCTTAAATACGTCATTAATCGCTAAAAAAAGACGTCATTCTATAACGTCAAAATACGGTACTTATCACGACGTCAAGAATTTGTGACATTAGACTGTCAATTGTATGTCATAAAGACGTCAACTTGTGACGTCAAGAACAGTCAATAAATGACCAGTTTGAAACGTCAAAATGACGTGTGCTTGCTACCTGGGAATGAGCGCGGAAAGCGACGGTCCGNACTCTGTAGGCATACGCTCATCAGCTAAAAAAGGAAAATGGCTTATTTCATGCAGCGGGTATAACAAGAATAAACAAGTGAGCGCGGCGTGTCACGTATGGCGTGTGACAGCTTCTTGTGATTAGCTAATATTTGGCGGTACAGAGAAAGCAACGGAGAGAAATAATAAATCCGAAATAAAGAAATAAAGAAATAATAGCATTCTCATTTCCTTCTGTCACAAAAAAGAAATTATTATTAATTGGACAAGAAGATGTTTAAGATGTCTGTTTTATTTTCTGTATTATACGCTTTTTTTGTATCGCTTCGTTACACTGCCATAAGAATCACATAATCGCGAGCAAGCAGCATTTTTATTTCTCCGCTGCTTTCTCTGTTGTATCGCCGAATATTAGCTGATCGTAAGAAGCTATCACACCCCACACGTCACACGTCACACGTTGCTTGCTTGTTTACTCCGTCTCTCGTTGCTAGAACATTAGGATTGTTTTTTTTCACCTTTCAGAACTGTACTAGTTCTGAACAATGCGTTCAATTTGAGAAAAGAATTTTACTGCGCATAAGGAAGAAAGGCGGACAAAGACAGAATAGCGTAATTGTAATTGACGGAATAATTGCTAACAGTCAATGGCTATGGAGTGAAAAGACTTTCTAGTAAGGAAAATGCGCGAAGTAGACGAGTTTTTGTCTTTCCGGTTTCTCTTTTCAACTTAAACACAGTATAGATAGAAGAGTTCACACGAGTGTAAAGCAATTCACACAGATATGAATACTTTTAGTTTTTTTTCCTGTAAATAAGTAAATAAATGTATTATACAATAATAATATATACGCCTACAGAGTAGCATACCGGACCATCACTTCTTGCGCGCTCATTGGCATTTATTAATTCTGTATCACACACACAC
>NW_018021673.1:28110-30329 GCF_002006095.1 Pseudomyrmex gracilis
ATATATGGACCAGCAAGAAAAGCGAACGTAATAGATGTTTATAAGGTCAATTTAATGCACTAAATTTAGGAAAAAAATTGAAAAAAATCCTGGTTACTTCTTTACCCTTCAAAATTAACTTTGAAGGGGGGGGGTAGCAGGTTATTATTAACTTTTTCAGCTAAAATGCGTCAATTTTAAAGGAAAAATCCCCGGAGCAAAAAGGTTAATATCATTTAATGTTATCTATATTTTTTACTGTCCAATGTTCTAATTCTTTTATCTGTTGCAGGAAGTGCATCTACTCCTCCTCTTCTTCCTAGTTCCACTCATCTTCCTTCTGGAACAAGTCTGGAGACAAATCAACCGTCTCCTTTACGTAAGTATAATAAATTATTATAATAATAATATTATTATGTTTGATATATAGCTTTCCCAACATTTCAAATTNTTGTATTTTTATTGTAGCAAGTACCTCGTCATCTAATAACAGATCACACCACCTTATTTCGAGTAAGTACTAACAATAATAATATTTTAGTATTATTTTTATTGTTATTAGACATTAAAACATTTAATATTTACAGTTCAACGGCCAAGAACAATGCGAGGTGTGAAAGCCGGCAGACACCGTCAACAAGAAAACTTTATGCGTTTCTTGTGGCAGCTGTTGGCCTCTCAATACTTTTGGGGCCGAGGAGGACGTCGAGGTCGAGGAAGAGGTCGAGGGAAAGGGTAAGTATATTATATTATTATAAAGTGTTTATATTATTAAACTATACTTATTTTTGAATTAAAAACTTGTTTTTTGTTGTTGGCAAAAAAATAGAACTGGCACACAAGGCGGAAGGATTGAATTTGTGCGATTTTTTATATTTTTTAATTTTTCTTTTATTTTAATTTTATCTTTTATTATATTTATTTTTTTATTATCATTTTATTTTCTTAAATTAAAACGAGAAATAAATAATTTTTTAACATATAACGTATATATATATATATAATTATTATATATACAGGGTGTCTGATAATGACCGTATAACCGCTCGTAGGCAGGTAGAAGGGATTATTAACTTATATATATATATATAACTTATATATATTATTAACTTATATATATATATATAATTATATTATATATATATAAATTTTATAATTTTAATGACAAGAAAAGATTTACAATTTTAATTTACAAATTTAATTTCACTTTTTGTTTACTTNATTATCATAGATTGTATCTAAAGGAGCATGTTTTGTGTTAAATAAACAATTTTTATCTTAGACTGTTTTATTGTTACAAAAGTATAATGAGAAAACAATGACTTTTTTTTATAAAAACAATTATTTTGTATACTTCTATATAAATACAATTGTTTAAGATATAAAAAGTTTAATTCTGTAACACACATTGCTCCCTTAAATACAATAAATGATAAGTAAAAACCTATATGATATTATTAATTAAAAAACTAGATAATTTTAATTTTTAGTATAATTATTATTGTTTACTTGTAATTGTAAATCTTTTCGCTTTTTCATTTTATAATTATTATTTATTTCTACACAATCGTGTACTGTGTACAGTNATGTGTCTTTATAAACACAGTTCAAGTATCGGCAGCAAAGGACGAGCGTCAAACATGTATCTTATCGCTTTAACTGTGTTTATGCTAGAGCAATAATAAATAAATAAAAGTTCGATGCTTCGACAATGAGAAGACACATCACTGTACACAGTACACGTCATCGTCGTGTAGACACATCAGTAGACAATCGAGCACATTAAGTGATTCATATTATATTAACACATTGTTGACCGGCAATTTTACTGAAAATTTATCTCATGTCACCGGCTATTATTTCGTAATTGGAAGTGGAAATAAAACAATAAAAATAAACTTTAATAAATTTAATTTAATTTAATTTAATTTTTTTTTAACGCATCACGAGTTAACTCGTGACCGGTCAGCAACGTTCGGCCATAAGAACACGAGTTAACTCGTGACCGGTCAACAATGTGTTAAGAAACTAACACAAAAGACGAATTTTACAATTTATATATAAAGTTATCCAGTACGACAAAAAATGGGCCGGAGAAAAGCAAATTTTATACACAAGTATTTCCAGTACAATTCATCGTGNAACAAATCATTATGTTTAATTAATGATTGTAGACATGAAGTTACTGTAAGTAGTTCTAAATGTATTTATACACAGTTTGTCCGGAAAGTTCCCGGACT
>NW_018021673.1:33799-38653 GCF_002006095.1 Pseudomyrmex gracilis
AAATTTGTTGCTCGACGTTTCTTGCAGAACAGAGGGGGTGCCTAATTAAGTACAACATTAAAGTACATTAACACCGTTAATTGCTCGATCCTATTTGTTATAGAACTACTTCTAGATTTATTTGCTTTATAGATGTCCCGCTAGGAATATGTTGCTCAACGTTTCTTGCAGAACAGAGAGAGGGTGCTTTATTACGCACAAGAAGAAAGTACATTACCATTATTAATTCCTCGATCATATTAGTTAGAGAACTGCTAGAGTTAGTTGGTCTATAGATGTTTATATACGAATTTTTTGCTTATTGTTTCTTGCAAAACAGAATAGATGTGCTACATTACACATAAGAGTAAAATATATAAGATGGAAGAAGAATATAATTGAGTAGTCAATGTTTGCCGTGAAATGATATCTAACACTATATATTTTTTGTGTTGCTTTCTTTTTATGTCTCCTTTTCTTTTTTTTTGGTCTGTCTCGCTCTTACTCGCTCTCTCTCTCTTGTTTTCTTTCTGTTTTTCCCAGTAGAATGTAGTGACCATAAATAAATATCAGTGGGAATAAATAAACAAAAAAATTAGCTTAAACATTTTATATCGTTGTGTATAATTTGATAATGAGCAAATGTGTTTAGTTTTGCTTAGTACCAAGAGCTTGTGATAGACTTAATTACTTTTAGTATGAATGAGAATGTTATTATGATACGTGAAATATTGTAGATATATATAATAAAAAAAGATGGAATTTACTTTTAGGAAAAAATGTTTTACGGCATGTCATGTTCCACGGTATGTAGAATTCGGCAAATTTATAATAGTGCGACGGCAGGATCGTAAGATCAGCATTGGTATTAACAGTAATTGTAGTGAAGTGCTGACATAATCTCTAACTGCAGGATGCATCAGTAGCAGACGATTATGAATGAGTAATTATGAGTCATTTTCTGTGTATAAAGTAGAAAGTAAGTAAAAGTTATTACAAAATAGAATTATTATAGATCTCTGTATAGAGTTCGCGAATCATTATTATATTTAATATTTATGCATAAATATATTTAATAGTTATGCACATATAAATATATATTTGTGTTACGTGAGACTATTACAAAAAGCAAACGATTGAAGACAAACAGACAATTAGCACAATAACTGCAAATATTGCGATTAGGCAGCGAAGAGATCGCAAACCATATATATGTACATAAATAATATAAATACATAAAAACAACGGGCGAAGGCTGGGGTTGATAAAAATCGAAAAGCATTTTAACAATTTTAGAAAAAGTACACTTTTTATTAAATAATAATGTTATTTGTCTATATTTCCTGCACAACATTGTTAAAATTGCATAGAAATAAGTGAAAATTTTGCGAAGGAAAGTGCAGAAAAAAGAGTTTAGATTAGGGTTAGGTTAAAGTGTTAAGGGGGGTGCAAGGGGACGCAGTTTTCCTGCCTACACGCTTACGACACCAACGAGAAGAACATGAAAGATATAGTCTTGTTTTAATACTAGTCTATTTGATTGCGTCTGATTGACACATCAAAAAGATTGACACACAAAGTTATTTTAGATTTTAACTTTAACCAGCTGTGTTTGTTACTCCTACGATTGATTAAAAACACAACAATCAAAAACCGAAAAATAAAACTGTTTCGGATTGCGGCTAAAACGCTTGGTTTCTCCGTATATTGACAAGTCACGACAAGTCAAGACAAGTCAAGACAAATCAAGACAAGTCACTATACGGAGAAACCAAGCGTTTTAGCCGCAGTCCAAAACAGTTTTTGGTTTTTGACTGTTGTGTTTTTAATCAATTGTAGGAGTAACAAACACGGCTGGTTAAAATTGAAATCTAACAAAACTTTGTGTGTCAATCTTTTTGATGTGTCAATCAGACGCAATCAAATAGACTAGTAATAAAAAAAGACTATATCTTTCATGTTTTTTTCGTTGGTGTCGTAAGCGTGTAGGCAGGAAAACTGCGTCCCCTTGCACCCCCCTTAACACTTTAACCTAACCCTAATCTAAACTCTTTTTTCTGCACTTTCCTTCGCAAAATTCTCACTTATTTCTCTGCAATTTTAACAATGTTGTGCAGGAAATATAGACAAATAACAATATTATTTAATAAAAAGTGTACTTTTTCTAAAATTGTTAAAGTGCTTTTCGATTTATATCAACCCCAGCCTTCGCCCATTGTTTTTATGTATTTATATTATTTATGTACATATATATGCTTTGCAATCTCTTCGCTGCCTAATCGCAATATTTGCAGCTGTTACGTCCTGGACTCCACGGGCTTTTTTATTTTGCAACGGAATATAATTATTAAGTCTAACAATAAGTCTAAGAAATAAATCTTGTAACAAATTCCTGGAAAGAGAAACGAGAGCCGAGATAAGATAGACAAGTCCGAACCGGGTGCCATGTTATAAGCAAACCTAGCCGGACGTCATATTATAAACAAAATCTAACCGGTATTGATGAGAAAAGTTATCGCCCCTCAGAAAGGAATGCGATGAACAAAGACTCTCTGTATGCAAGCTACGCGCTCGGAATTTTTGGGCATGACGCAGCGGCTCTCGCGACTTTGGAAAGAAAATCAAAAATCAAGGGGCTAGAGTTGCGACTCGCGAACATAAACAAGATAGGCCACAAGCCGATAAGCGAGATCTAGACGCACGATGATCCTATCGATCCGGAGAATTGAACGAAAGGGGAAAAGGTCTTTGCCCCGGCGGTCAACGAACAAGAGGTCGAAATTTCGAGAAAAGACGATGGAGAAAGGGAGATCAACCCGCAGGTATACGCAGTTTTCCAACACAGTCCGATCTTCAAAGAGTAACTTCTCGCTATAGAGTCAGTGAGTAACAATCAATTGGTCACTCAGTTTGAATCAAAGAAATTTTCACAAACTTCTCATTCGTCGAACCTGCTGAGGGTGCCGCCGACTTCCCTTGCAATCATCTGCGAGCAGCGTGAATCCAGACGGAACACCTACGACCAATCACCGAGCAACTGTGCCAATTTCCAGCATCGCTATCACCAAAGTATATCACCGAGTACATTGTAAGTCTCACTAATACAGACTCATACACTTTTTCCATTTTGATATGAGCAGCAGTCAAGATCATCAATTCTTACAACCAATTCTAATCCTTGATACACAACGTAATGTAATGATTCCGAGTACCGTAATAACAATCCTGAACATTTATTCAATCAACAATTCAATAATAGTGATTTACTCTTAAGTGATTATCTCGATTTGCTACTCATAGTCAAATGAACAGTGCCTATATTAAAATCGAATCTTCCGAACAATAGACCCTCTCATTTTACGATCTCTTGCGGAGACGGATCCGACCGACGACCCGTAACTAACTAGTATCAGTGTCTTTTGACAAGAAATGATGTCTCGTAAAAGCACTCCGGACTTATAGTAAGATTCTCTATTAACTTCAATCCAGCTCAATGATCTCGATGTCACTACAACAAACCTTTCCGCCGCTTGTAACAATACGCGGAGATCTCTGTAATAATAATCGATATAAAACACGAACCGTCGCACCTGAACTGTACGTGCCAATTTAAAGCAAATTAATGCGAAGTCTACTGTTACGTCCTGGCCCACGGTTACGGTTGGGCTATGGTAGAGTACCAGAGAGCTGTCGTTTCTTTCTATCTCCGCACAGCAGGTTGGCGATCCCGCTGCGGCAGAGTCAAGGGAGTTTGGTGCTCTCATGGATAGGTCAACGGCGTATGCCGATCTTACTTTATTTTATGAGGCCCCGCTCGTCGGTCTCTTTTTAAGTCTAGAGATTTAACTCTACGGACTAAGGACGAGACCGTGCGATCAACTGAGGATGTGGATGATGAGAGGTCGTCTTATTTAAAAGAAAAAAATTATAATACGTACAATATTACTTTATGTATTTAAGAGTGTTTACTGTTGCAATTTTTAGGCGTGCTGTCGTGTGAATGGATGTGATATCGCGAATTTTACAATAAAGCGGAGGATCATCGATCGGAGGCTAGAGAGAGAGAATATATATACAGGGTGTCACAAGAAGACCGTATCACCGCTCGTAGGTAGGTAGAAGGGGATATTCTGGATCGAAAAGTCCTATACCACTTTGCAAGATTTGCAATAATTAACGAGATCTCAATACATAAAGATCCGCGAATGAGCGTGCAGCCACGTGCAAAATGACAGCTCGGAGCTGTCATTTTTTTGCGCGCTTGTACGCCATAGCAACGGAATGACAGGAACTAATAAGCAGCATATAATATACATAAAAAATCAATATGTAACGACGACTGACTAATGTGGCGAAAAAATATGGACTTTGCATTTTTGTAAGTGAAATGAATAAGTCCAATGCCAAGATAAGTTAAAAATGAGTTCTTTTATACGTTTGTAACTAGTTAGATACTTATTACAGTATTAATAATTATTTAGTTACTTATTTTTTTATAGTTTAAGATTTACATACAAGAAATATTTAATTATTAAAAAAAATTAAATTTACAAAATACAAACCAATAAACTAAAAAAAAATTTTTTTAAATAATTGTTATCGACATCTTTCTTTGATCACATAAACTATTTTTCGTCATTTCACGTAATTGTAATATCGAATAATTGATATAATGATTATTATGTTATGTATGTATTTAATTTATTTATAAAAAAAATTTCATAGAAAAAAATTAATAGAAGTTACTTACCGTTAACAAAGTGATTGAAACTTGTAAAACAATAAAACCGAATAAACAGGCCGATGCGAGCAAACAAGATGTTAAGAGGGTCCTGGACCTTCCTGTTATACCGATTGAACGAGTAATTCGTACTA
>NW_018021674.1:0-2628 GCF_002006095.1 Pseudomyrmex gracilis
TCGAGTTAATCAGTTGATCGGCGAACTAAATCAGATCTCCAAAGATTAATTTGAGTGAAATCTCGAATTAATTAATTCTCCTTCACAAAGCGATGTGTCAGTAAATATATATTTGTCCGTTTTCAACATATTGTATTTTTGCTGAAATTTATGACACGTTGTTGGCAACTTGTTGTCATGTTGCTCTTTATGTTAGTGATAAACCGTTGATAGCAAATATACAGCAAGTTGTCGGCAACACATGTTGAATACGTGTCATGTCAAACCAAAGACAAATACCTGACTCACCTTGTTCTAAATTTGCTGAAAACTCAAGCGTTTTGTTTTCGGCAACATGACAGCAAAAACACAGACAGGTGGCTATCAGGGTTGTTATTGCCTTCTCTCTATCTTTTTATTTAAACATACAAAGAGCACGAAATTTATAATAGAAATAAAAGTTGTAATCGAGAATAAGATTAAGTGTGAAAAACAAGACGATATTGTGTGTGTGTCGATCACTTAATAAATAATATTAAAAGAATATAAACCTTAAGTTATCTTTTTCTACTCATGCTAAGCATATCTTCTCTCTCTTATGAATGTTTTTTACCCTTGCAAAAAGTACTCTTTCAGTTTTTAAAGACTTTTATTTTATCCGTTCGTTAGTGTGAGAAAGTAAAAACACCCGAAAAACTTAAGCTGACACTTAATATAATTTATTATACAAATATATATTATTTATTTTTTATACAAATGGCGTTACTTATGTTTTTCAAAACTGCTTACAATAATAAGTTTAGAAATTGTATTGTATTATTCAATGTTTTTAATACAAAACTATATAAATAAATATTTTAGAATCTTACTTATTTATGCAAGTTATCAACTACTGGATCAACTATCTTATTCTTCTATTTATATTAAAAGAACACTTCAATATTTTCAAGTAACCCATACGACTATACATTGTTGAGAGACATGTAGATTTTTAGATCACCTTTGATTGATGATATATTTGATAAAAATGTGAGATTTTAAAACTATAAACGTAGTTTTATGTTATGCGTATTGCGACTTCAATGATTCGTTGTATGCTAATGAACAAAAAGATTTATCAATTAGTAATAAACTGAGAATCATCTCGGGCTCTAAGTCTTTAAACTAATCAATAAATATAATTGGTCTTGAAGTCCCGTTCGCTGGATGTTGTGCGGAGAATATGTCTATATATATATATATATATATGTATATATATATATGTATATATATATATATATATATATATATATTGTATATACATATGTGTACACATATAAACAAATTCACATTTTCATGTGAGTTTTTGAAGTAAAAAAGATTTATACCTCTTGTGAGGTTTGAATTCACGATCACTGGTTTATGAGACCAGTGCTCTACCACTGAGCTAAAGATGCGTTTCATATCACTGAAAGTGTCATTGCCATACATTTGTTAAAATATCAAATCAATATTATTTTTTTGTTGTATAAAATAGTATAAGATTTGTATGAAAAACTTCAAGCATTTATATAATTTATAAATATCCTAAAGTTTGTGATTAAATTGATAAAAACGAATGTATATTTGTGTGACTATTTTAAGTTTTTCCTTTTTACGTGTGTATGCAGTAACAGGAATCTGTTAATTGTTTTTTGAAAGCTTGTGAGAATATATATAAAAGCATTTTCAAACTTAACATAGACAACATGTCGGAAAATAACATGTTCAGCTCCGATATATTTCTGTCAATAATACATGTGTAGCTGCGCGCGCTCTCTCTTCAAAAAGCAAGACTGCAAAAGCATTATTCTATGCGTGTGGAAGCGTTATCGTATATTCCATATACGATAACGCTTTGCAGCCGGTATATTGACAGCAATTAAATATATATATATAATTGTACGCGCTGGTATATTGGCAACTGTGCACACGTGTAAGATGCGCGCGCTGTGCCGCGCCTTTTTTGTCACGTGACCAAACTCCAATTCGAGTTTTCTTGTGCACGCGCAGAAAAAAAAACGTAGCATTAATAAAATACTAATTCAAGTAAAGCATCGATATTATTTGACTTCCACTTTAATACTTTTATATTTATTATTTTTTTACCTAGTTTCTCAGAAAGATACCTTAACTATTTGTCTCAAAATCCTTTTTGTCATAAAATCGGAACAATTTACACATTGACAGATAGAGCTATTCTGTTACCCGATCCTTCTTTCCATTACAAAAATTTATCACTCACCATACAAATTTTGACTAACAATAACTAACTACTCATTAGAACTCATTTTTACAACAATCAATAAACGACTTAAAGTACTTTTTTCAACACAGTTAAACAAAAATGATTCATATTTCGATTCACAAGACAAGGATCAAACTAAATACTTTGTCATCCCATTCATTCCTACTCCAAATAATAATAGTTTTAGTCCACTAGTAAATCGAATGCAGAACGCAAGACTACACAGTAAAAAATTGTGCGTCAAAATGTAGAACTTTTCTTGTGTTACGACGTTTTGATTATTACTTCAATGTAAAATTAACATAATACTGATATGTTATTATTTTTTTAATCTTTTCACGTGTCAAATTTATGTTAACTTCACAAATTAACATTTTTTGCAT
>NW_018021674.1:2633-8821 GCF_002006095.1 Pseudomyrmex gracilis
TTGTGTCAATTATTTTACTTTACTAGTTTGTCAATAAGTGACTCACAACGAATAAGTTGTTTTAACTTAAAATTTAGAGTGGACCTCCTGGGACATGCAAAAAATGTTAAAATTAACATTTTTTTTTTTACTGTGTATCCTTCAGAAATTTAAACCAGTTAAATCAATTCATTAGAACATATAAAGACCCGATCGACAAATTCCAACAAAAAAATGTCATTTATCGTATACCGTGAGTCATGCAATTCTATTTATACAGAACAGACTAAGAGACAAATCATGACTAGGATTAAAGAACATAAAAATTATGTCAAAAAACAAGATTGCAACTCAGTATTAGCAGAGCACTCTATAGAAACTGGACATATATTTTGGTGGGATTCCATACATATATATATATATATATATATATATATATATATATATATATATTACATGTAGAGTCACATTATAACAAAAGATTAACTTCTGAAATGTTACACATTAAATTACAACAACATGAGCTAAATAAAATGCAGGATACAGAAATGTTAGACAACATATACTTACCACTATTAGACAAACTTAACAAGTAACGTTTCCATCGCAATTATTGTAAACATGCCTTCAAACTCTGTACAACTTACCACTTACAGCCAATTTTTTCACTTCTAGATAAGTTTTCGATAACTTTATTTAGAAGATATCTTCCAAAATTGGTTCTCCTTATTGGTTCTCAGAGGAATTTATCCAGAGGATAGCTATCGAGAGGTATAAAGAAATCGGCCATTATCAGTCTAGATGATAACGTTGACATGATCACATCGTTTTAACCATTGACAATTCAAAGATCGTTTAAAATGTAAGTGTATTAGATGAAGATATGTCATAGTTTAGTTATTATGTAAAAATTGTTTATTATAAATGTTTATTATAAAATGTTTGTTATGTTTATTATGTAAACAAATTTTGCAATTACAATTAATTTATCTCAAAATTTACCAACTATGTCACTTTAAATATTGTATAGAACTGAAGAAGACTTAAAATGTAAAAGTCGAAACGTCTCTGTAAATTTTGAATTTCAATATCTGCAAATCACCTGGCAAATAGTTCAGTAACGCCTCTTTTTGATACCAATTTGATTACTATTTTTTATTTATATTTATATATTTATCTCTTTCATACATTCTATAATGTTTTGCATGCGCAGATATGTGCTCCCGTCTTGCAACGACATTGATCGAAGGTTCCGATCAATGTAAAACGGAGAAACAAATCTTCTCGAAAAAGACCTTCGTGCGCTTCCCTAGAGAAATCAGTCAAACATAAGTCAAATACAATGTAAATATGAATCAGATTTAATTTTTATTTGTTCTTAATTTGATGACTTAAAGTAGATTTAAATTTAAACAAATTTGTTTCAATTTAGATGGTAACTCCAACACCAAAGCATAAAGAAATAATCAAATTTACAAAAGCACTTCAAATTTGTTTTAAATCTAATTAAATTTAAATAAATTTATTTAAATTTGTTTAAATTGAATTCAAAGGATTATATTTAATTACTTCTAATATGATCTCCTAAGCCTAAATTTAACTCAAATTTACCTCAAATGTAACTCAAATTTAACTTAAATTTACTGTGAGCAGCAACCCTCCCCCTCCCCCCAGGCTGTTGTACCCCAAGCTGCAAAAAAGAAAACTCATAGAGAATTTTTTTTTTATTGCACTATGCTTTTCTGAACAGCAAAAATATTTTGTTACATAACATATGGCTCAATTATGAGACCAATACTTCGCAACGAACTTCTTAAGTTAAAAAAACTTAAAGTATTTAGCCACATGCTATGAAAGTATTCAGTCTTCAACTTCACATATGAAGAAATCAAATGTAAACTTAAAAAGTAAAAAAACTACAAGAAAAGTAAAAATTCCTGGCATTTTTCCATACTTTTTGTCTATTATGAGCTCTCTTGTACTAATCAAAACTTGAGTCAAAAGATAAAAATTATTCACTGTTTGAGCTAGATGAGCCTGACATGATCTCTTTTGTCTTGCCTGACCAATACTTGACAAACATAGCACTTAATTAAAAATCCTTAGGAAATACTGAAAATATTTAGTCTTTACGATTGAAAGAAATCAAATGTATAACTCAAAGAGTAAAAAACGAATAAAATAAAAACTTTTTGTCATTGAGCTTTAAAGAAAGCAGACTTATTAACTAAAAAGTGACTCTTACACGTTACAAGAACAGTCACAGCATTATGAAAAAAGTTAAAAGTTAACTTTGGTTTAATTTGTTCATTTTTTTAATGTTTTGTCTCAAGTGGCTTATTTAAGACCATAAACTTTAAATTAAAACAAATTTACGAATAAAAAACCAAATTTAAATTAAATTTGATGTAAATTCATTTAAATTTAGACTAAATTAAAAAGAGAAAATAAATTTTAAATAAATACGATTCAAATTTGAAACAAATATAGTTAAATATATCTTAAATATATCAACGTTTTACAAGGGTTGTGTGACATGTCATCAATTACGACAGAGATTTGTGTTTAAATATTCTTCTCTAAGAAATCTAAATTATTTTTGTATTTTTTGTGTTATTGCTTACATATGTAATTATATATCAAGAGGCACGGTAGTGCCTCGCGCCAAGTTTCACGCGCAACGAAGTTGCGCTCGAACTGCGCGAGCACACCGTGCCTATTATACGCGAGATTCATGCAAAATAGAAGTGGGAAGATTTTCTCAAGGCAATATCTAAGTAACGACTGAANAAGAATGTTTTGTAGTATATAAATGTTGTAAAACAAGGTTTATAGAGAAAGAAGTTTTTGGAGTATAAATAAAAAAATAATTTAATTTAAATACAATACGTGTTGTGCGTGTACTTGGCGCCTGTTTTTACCTTTTTTTAAAAAGGTTATAACATACAACAGCTGATATTTATCAGTAATCATGATTAACTGCAAGTATAAAAACGTATGATATATATAATAAGTTTATAAAAAAGAACTTAATATATGTGATTTCTTATTCAGTTGTAATTAAAGATCTCTGTTAGGTCTCTTGTTTATTTCTAATTTTTTTCCCAGAAAAGAAAGCTGACAATATTCTGTATGTATCGCAGCCAATCACACATATATATACGTGTGAACATATATGTATGCATGCGTACAGCCTAAATATGTAGTATTGCGAGCATTTGCGCTAATGCACATGCGCGTATTACGTTCTTTCTTCCGTCTCGTAACATCGATCGGAATACCGCTCGCGACTCGCGATTTAAAGCAGCGCGAAACGCAAAACCGTCACGTTGATTGCGATGTTGTTGAGAAACAGTAGCGTACGCGGTGTAGTGCGTACAACACGTGTGACGAGTGTTGGCAAATAAGCAAGCGAAAAATGCATATATTCGAGAAATTAATAATTACAATAAACGATTGGAGAAAGCGACAGCGTGATATGCATCTTGGGAAATAGAGCACGCTTTGCTAATACGTACAAAAAATATGCGGCGTGCATTTCACGGGTGAAACAAGCCGATGTGTCGAGCTGGCTGCCACCGCCGTCGCCGCCGCTGCAGCGAGCTCATTTGGGGACGCGCCTCTTTACCACCGTCGCGAGAACATGTCGTCGCGACAAGCTTTCCAAAACGCGATACATTCGCCAGGACGATAAGGCGTAACCACACGTAGGCGGATCATATATTCGCAACGCGAATGCCGCCATTGCCACCGTATTACGAGACGCAGTTCGTCGTCACAAATGTCGAATAAACAGAAAGCTAATTCCCGTTTCAAGGTACATAGCAAAAGTTAGGCGAGCAAGGGTATAGGGAATATTTCCCGGCTCTACGTACATAATTTTAGATCGCCCGCGTGAACACCCGAATATCCCGCCACGAGTAATCGCTTTCCATGTATATTACGAGCCCATGCTTACAATGTGCTTTTATCGCTTGTTTATAGCCAATGGACTGTTGGCCGAATAACGAGCGTATCTACACGGTGTAATACCCGGATTCAACTTTGCGTTCACATACGTACAGATTTTGAGTAGTGCCTAAATCATAATTTTATGTTAACTATTTTCTACAACAAAAAAAAAACAAAAATAAAATAAAAATAAATTGAACAAAAATTAATCGCGTTTGCTTATAATTTATACGGTCTTATAATATAATTAAAACTAGAAAATTTTATTTTATTTTTTTCAGTTTTGTAATTAAGCTTTCTTTGAGTCTTTTTTATTTATATTGGTTTTTTACATTTTTATATGTATGCAGAAATAATGTAAAACAAACTTGTATTTATCTTGCTATTATTGTGTTTTTGTTTGATATAATATATCTCAATTATTATTATTAATATTATTATTATTATTATTATTATTAATATATCAACTATTATTATTATGTAAGTACTTAATATCATTATGCCTTTCTTTTATGTGTATTAGATGACAACACCTTTTCGGTCATTGTTTCGCTGTGATAAAAATAAACAAAACATGGAAGAATGGTTGAATGCACAAAAAATACAGATGGAAAAGGATCCCCAGGATAATCCTGGAACTGCCGAATTAATAGGAATTAATATTCATCAGTGGTATGCAACTAATCATGCTAGACCTATGTATTGTAATGTCTGCAGAGATGCTCTGTATGGTAAGTTTATATTTTCATAAATAACAGGATAAAATATTTTGTGTTTTTAGTTATTTAAAAATGACAACACGAAATTTAAACATGAGAGCCTTACGCTGGATGTTTGTTGCGGAAAATATATATGTGTATATATATATATAATTTCTTTTTATGTAAAATTTTACATGTAAATTTGGATTAAAATTTTAATTCCTAAATTTATATAGGATGCTATACTTTGTATCACGTATATGAGCAAAATCCGCTTTTACTCCCCTATCTAATTATATTAACATATATATATATATATATATATATATATACTCCAATAGACAAATTGTGAAAATATTGCACAAAAATGACATCATAAATGACAACGATTTTGCAATGATTGCACTAATTGTAATATGATTCGCCATAACGCAACAGTTTTATCAAAATAAAATTTTGTAAATAATATTTGCCAAAAATTAAAAAAGAGTCGTTATGCATTTCCATAAGTATATACATGAATTAATTTAATTTCTTCATATGCAATTATATTTCTACATATTTTAAACATCACATACCCAGATAGCCAAATGTGAAAACTCAATATAAAGCAAATCATTGTGTAGATTAAATTGCTCGCAAATTGCTGTTGTGTTGTTTTTATTTAATGCAACGACAATGTTTTTGTCAATTTAGTATCAATATGCTGAGTTTTATTGTCAATTAATTGTTGTAGCCAATGTTTATGACAAGTGAGTCAGCAATATGTGAGCAATGATTTTTATTCATAAGTTGAGAAAAATAATATAAGTTTATTGCCGATGAGTTGTGTTGGGAACTTACTGTTATTATATTTTAAAAACTGTTGCTGGCAAGAACATACTGAAAAGAGGATACACTCTTTTGTTACATTGCTGAAAACTTATGAGCAATAATAAGCAATTTCAGCTACCAGATAGCTAACTGAGTGCAAGTTGTTGGCAACTTGCCACAAATATTACTTTATACTTATATTATTTTTCTCAACTTATGAATAAAAATCATTATATATATATGTATATATATATTTACTCTGCAACAAACATCCAACGTAAGACTCTCATAACCGTTTAAATTTGTTTAAAACTTAAAAGCCTAATAAAACTCTTCATTACTTGATATTTAAAAATGTCTGTAAATATAAAATATATTTACAGACATACTGTCTGTAAATATAAACTACATTTATACACATACGATATTATCATAATACGATAGTATTATGTACCCACACAGAATAAAAACTTCATTAGACATCTATTAGATATCGCATGAAGTTTTTGATGTCTAATGTATGTCTAATGGAGGTTTTGTTCTCTGTGGGTAGGTGTTACTTCCCATGGTTTAAGTTGCGAAGTCTGTAAATACAAAATACACAAGAGATGTAGTGCAAAAGCAATAAACAATTGCAAGTGGACCACCCTAGCATCTATTGGAAGAGATATCATTGAGGACCAAGATGGAGTATGTATGCATAAAGTTTATATATAATCTTAAAAAACTGATATATTATATACA
>NW_018021674.1:8919-15532 GCF_002006095.1 Pseudomyrmex gracilis
TATTTTTTAATTAGTGTTAATTCGGTTAATATCGTTATTATTACAGAACATCACGATGCCACATCAGTGGATGGAAGGAAACTTGTCAGTGTCCTCAAAATGTTTTGTCTGTGAAAAGACATGTGGCTCTGTACTTAGGTATTCGTTTATACTTCAGAATTTATTTTTATATAAAAAGTTTATTACCTTAATAGGCAAATTGTGAAAATTGCACAAAAATGGCATTATAAATAACGACGATCCTGCAATGATTGTACTAAGATAATTCGCCATAACGCAACAGTTTTGTCGAAATAAAATTTTGTAAATAATATTTGTCAAAAATTGCGAAAAAGTCGTTATGCATTTCCATAAGTATATATAAGAATTAAGTTGATTTCTTCATATGCAATTATATATTTCTCTACATATTTTAAACATCACATAGCTGAAATTTTTTTCTCAATTATTGGACAATTTCTTTTTGAACTTAATTTTGCAAATGTACTGCTAAGATGATTTGCTATATCGTTATTCTTTTGCCAAAATAGTATTTGGAAAGTAATGTTGCAAACAACTATAAATATTTTTTAAAATATCCATGTTTTTACATCTATTTCCTAAAATATATCTGTATAATTGCAAATTACAATTTTAGTGCAAGATTTCGTCATATAATTTTGTAAAAGTTTTCCTATCAGGGTAGCATTGAGCAAAAATCTATAAAAAATAATATATTTTTATAATATATATTTGTAGACTTCAGGATTGGCGGTGTTTATGGTGTAGAGCAACTGTACACACAGCATGCAGACCTGCCATAAGTATTAAATGTCCGCTAGGACCAGTAAAACTTAGTGTAGTTCCTCCCACGGCTTTGTATTTAGGTAACTATGTTACTATCTGGTTATATATTAAAAATAAGATCTCTGTGATCATAATCTTTGTAAAAAGAAATTTGTCTAATAAATAATATGGTAATTGATCATTAGGTAGTGATGATGCCTGGGAAGTTGTTAGACCTACAGGGTGCAGTCCACTTTTAGTATACGTAAATAGTAAATCTGGTGACAATCAAGGTGTTAAGTTTCTTAGGAGGTTTAAACAGTTACTAAATCCCGCACAAGTATTCGATCTTATAAAAGGAGGACCAGGTCCAGGGTAAACACACATTTTTGTATGTAACAACAATGGCTACGTCCCAATATTCATTATCAATACTAAAAATTTATATTTGTATATATATTGAGAGGTGACCTCCGATTCGAAATGGTGAATCCAAATGATACGTTGGAATAATCAGCTAATGCGAACCAGTACAGGGTGTTTTGCAGTAATTGGTGTATAGAGAAAATACTTTTTAACAAAACGTTCCGACTTTTTATTTAAGTCATCCTTAGTTGTACACTATTTGTTCTGCCAAAGTATGTATCGATGATAAAAATTTATACTTTACATCACATGTGCTATAGATTTCCAATATTGACAGTGAATATTGGAACGTAGTCCACGAATTAATCACAAAAATGTGATTTATTTATCATAAGAAAAACTGTATACGCAAGTGCAGTAAGTGTACAAAGTGTATTTTTTTCAAGTAGATTAAGATTGTTCCGTCACTTTAATCCGTTCCGGATTCTAGTATGCAGTGGAGATGGATCCGTGGGATGGGTACTTTCAGAAATTGATCGACTTGGAATGAATGTGAGCCAACGCTTGTTTTACCATTGACTTCATTGATCTATTTCGGCATGATTTTTTACACAATTATCATTTATTCTCAATTTTCATTATTCTAATCAAGGCACATATTTCTTTCTCTGCACATTGCTTTTATACAATCTTTTACAGTAATTACTTTTATGTACTATTCATAAAGTATACCTCAATAAGCAAATTGTGAAAATATTGCACAAAAATGGCATCACGAATGACGACGATTTTGCAATGATTGCACTAAGATGATTCGCCATAACGCAACAGTTTTGTCGAAATAAAATTTTGTAAATAATATTTGTCAAAAATTGCAAAAAAGTCGTTATGCATTTCCATAAGTATATACATGAATTACGTTGATTTCTTCATATGCAATTATATTTCTACATATTTTAAACATCACATAGCTGAGATTTTTTTCTCAATTATTGGATAATTTCTTTTTGAAATTAATTTTGCAAATATACCGCTACAATGATTCGCCATATCGTTATTCTTTTGCCGAAATAGTATTTGGAAAGTAATGTTGCAAACAACTATAAATATTTTATAAAAGATCAATGTTTTTACATCTATTTTCTAAAATATATCTATATAATTGCAAATTACAATTTTAGTGCAAGATTTCGTCACATAATTTTGTAAATGTTTTCTTATCAGGGTAGATTTGTAATATCGCAGCTAATGTTAATTAAATTTTTCGAGCTTTTTATTATAAACAAGCATGGCGTATCTTTTTTTAAATTTTATTCCAGATAAAACTGTGTGTATGGTATGTATTACGTTTCTTAATGTGTACAAAGCTTTGTTATTTTACAGGCGGTAAGTACGAACATTTGCATCTCTAAAAACCTTATTTAAAACTTTTTATATGCTTGTTTTATTAAGAAAAAATTTATCAAAATATATATTAAAACATATACATTAGATAAATTAAATATTATTAAAAAATTATATATATGCATATATATATATATATATATATATAAATTATATACAGGGTATCTCAGAATTGGTGTAACATCTCTCATAGACAGGTAGAAGGAGTAAAACTGAGTCGATAAGTCCTATACTATTTTTTGCTAGATTCGCAATAGTTACCGAGATTTTAATTAACAAAGATCCGCGAATAAGCGTGCATCGGGCTGTCTTACGCGCGTAGGACAGCCCGGCACGTTTCGCACGATAACATCTTAATATGTATATGTTATAGTATATGCTGTTATATTAGCTCCTTCTATATGTTGCTACGGGCAACACCGTAAGCGCGCAAAGCGCACTGGGCTGTCTTACGCGCGTAAGACAGCCCGATGTATGCTTATTCGCTGATCTTTGTTAATTAAGATCTCGGTAACTATTGCGAATTGAGCAAAATGGTAAGATTTTTTGACTCAGATTTACTCCTTCTATTTGTTCACGAGAGATGTTACACCAATTTTGGGACACCCTGTGTATACAGGGTGTCTGATAACGAACTAGAAAGCCGACGTGTGTAGATAGATCGGGTCATTCTAAACAGAAAAGTTATTTACCATTTTGCAAAATTCGCAATATTTATTGAGATATGAATTAATAAATGTGAGCCAATGAGGGCGCGGGGAGCAATGATCGGACTCTATAGGCGTGCACGATGTTAAGAAAAATGGTTTCTCTCATATAATGTTCTTAGTAACGAGAGGCGGAGTAACCAAACAAGCGCGGCACGATTCAGTTTCTTGCAATCGGGCGCTATTCGGCGGTATGCAGCGAGCAGCGGCGAGCGAGGAGTAGAGCTGATAATTATGCACGCCTATAGAGTCCGATCATCGCTCTCCGCGCCCTCATTGGCTTAAATTTATTAATTCATATTTCAATAACTATTGCGAATTTTGCAAAATGGTAAATAACTTTTCTGTTCAGAATAACTCGATTTACCTACACATGCCGGCTTTATAGTTCGTTGTCAGATACCCTGTATATACAGGGTGTCCCGTAATTGCCGTCTCACCGCTCGTAGGCAGGTAGAAGAAGTTATTCTAAGACGAAAAGTCCTATACCACTTTGGAAGATTCGCAATAATTAACGAGATATTAATTAATAAAGATCCGCTAATCAGCGTGCATTCAGTGTAAGGACAGCCCAGTCTGTCGCGCCGTAGCGACGGAATACAATAGCGCGGATGGCATCCGGTGAGACGGCAATTACGAAACATCCTGTATATAAATTGTGTGTGCGTGCGCGCGCATATACACACATATATATAATTATAATGTGTATATATATACAGGGTGATTCAGAACAACCCGTTATCCTTGAAAATACATATTCTTGACTAAATTCTAAGACAACTTTTTATCTGGCAAAATTTTCTCTGAAGCTTACTTTTTGAGTTACTAATAAAAATAGTTGACGTACCATAAGTCGGATCCAAGANGTAGGCAGGGGCGGCGCAACTCACCGTGATTGACAGTGATTTATGTGATGCACGGATTAAATGATACAAATTACGAATGAGTAAATAAATAAGTGAAAGAAAGAGAGAGAGAGAGAGAGAGAGAGGGATAGAAACAGTGCGTAGCGATCAGGTGATCGCGTTAGGCACCACACGTAATCGCTCGCGTCTGATGGTGAGTTGCGCCGCCCCTGCCTACCTCTTGCATCCGACTCATGGTAAGTCAACTATTTTTATTAATAACTCAAAAAGTAAGTTTCAGACAAAATTTTGCCAGATAAAAAGTTGTCTTAGAATTTAGTCAAGAATATGTATTTTCAAGGATAACGGGTCGTTCTGAATCACCCTATATATATATATATATGTATATACACATATGTATGTATATGTGTACAGATAATTATATTGTGTTTTTATTTTAATTTACAGAAGCAATGTCAGGTTGGAGTATTACCTTTAGGAACAGGAAATGACTTAGCACGTGTATTAGGCTGGGGGTCGTCGTGCGATGATGACACGCACTTACCTCAATTATTAGAAAAATATGAAAAAGCAGGTACAAAGATGCTAGATCGATGGAGTATTATGACATTTGAACGTATGTCTCTGACAACTTGCAAAACCAGTTTACATCAAGATGATTACTCTAGAAAACCGAGCGTAGCTCATCAGTATGAGGACAGTGTTCTTGCTCATATAACAAATATTTTGCAATCTGATGAAGAATCCGTAATTATATCTAGTGCCAAGTAAGTGATTTAATTTAATTTACACGTGCACACTTAATTTAATTATAAAAAATTTAATTATAAAAAAATTGCACAAGTTAAAACACGAGTTAAAAATTACGAGTGTAAAACTTTAGCTATTACTCCTCTAAGTTTATTGCGGATAGAGTGTAAAATGCAAATAAAAAGTATCATTCTGGTTGGATATGGACTGGAGGTATTATAGGATTTGCCACTATAAAATTATCAGAATCTTTAAACATGTATAGATATTGTAAATTCTAAACTAAGATTTTCTTCTACAGAGTTTTATGTGAAACAGTAAAAGATTTCGCATCACATATACTGAAAGTCAGTCTAAACACAGGGGACCAAGATTTGAGAGAAAAATGTGAAGTACTTCAGCAGAAGCTTGAACTATTAGTACAGACATTATCAAAGGAAGAGAGTTATTTCTCTGATAACACAGAAGATACTGATACTTTAAAACTTGAAGCTTTGAGTAGTAACCAAGACGACGATAATTTAGAAAAACCATTAAAAGATATAACAAATGTAAAAAGAGGTACAAAAAAGCGTTATATAGAAAGAGATACAGTAATGTCTAGGTACGGAATGCATCTTAATTCTTTTGAATTTAAAAACGAAATATATGTCTTTTAACTACTCAAGAGATAATATTTAAAAAGAGTACACATACACACACACACACATACATCTAAATTCGCCGGCAAATTAATATGATTGATTTCCGAGCTCTCGGATCTCTTCATAGAATAAAAAATATTGCTATATTTTCTGAAAAGTGTGAGAGAAATTACATCTTGTTGAAAGTAATCATGCATGCGCGCGTGTGTATGTGTGTGTATGTGTGTGCATGTACATACGTACATGGAGAAAAGATATAAGGTAAGTCATTGCACATAATGGCGGCAAAAGAGTGGGTAACATACTTGTCAATCAATCAAGGAAGGCCCATTTTATGTGCGCGGAATGTAAACGTACACAGGTGATTATAGATAAAAACAATATTGTAAGTTTAAAGAACAATATGTTAATAAATAATAATATATAATAATAATGTTAGAACAATAATATATTAATATACACTTATATATACAGCATGAACTAACACTGTATACATAGGTTACAAAAGCATGCCGTCAGCCATACTGATATTTATAAAATGGGCTTCTCATGATTGGCTGTCCGCTCCCCACTATTTTTAGACTACTGCGCATCAACAGGACTGACTCGCCTTATATCTTTCCATTATGCGTGCGTGCATACGTACGCGTATGTACACAGCGCGTCAGGAATTCGAAGAGTAGGCGCGAGGATCGGAGAGCAAGCGGGCCGTACGATTCGTACAGCGCTTCTTGGCGAGCAATCGCTTCGCTTGCCCTCCGATCAGTGTGCCCAGTTTTGACTCTCTTACAGCACGCTACAGCAAGTGGAGGGGATACGCACACAGGCAAGCAGCCGTGTACGTGTGCGCTCGACGCTTCGGCCGTCTTCGGGCGGTAGAAGAGAACAGAGATATGTCTACTGTCTCTTTCTTTCAACATAAACATAGCGTACGCGGCTAACGCGAGCGGTTAAGCCTCGCTCTAGCAACTGTATATCAATTTTCGGCGTTTGCTCGTTCTTGCACTTATTACTTATAGAAACATTTCGATTTAATAAAAAAATATTAACATCATAAAAGAATAATTAGAAAAATGAAACATATGAGGAGCATAAATGAAAAGTGAAGAAT
>NW_018021674.1:20404-35104 GCF_002006095.1 Pseudomyrmex gracilis
TACACGGCTGCTTGCCTGTGTGCGTATCCCCTCCACTTGCTGTAGCGTGCTGTAAGAGAGTCAAAACTGGGCACACTGCCTCCGATCCAGTGTGCCCAGTTTTGACTCTCTTACAGCAGAGATGCCAGTTTTGAGACGCTTGCAGCATACAGCAGCAAGTGGAGGAGATATGCACACAAGCGAGCAGCCACTCGCCGAAGCGCTGAGCGCACACGCACACGGCTGTTCGCCTGTGTGCGTTTTGTCTGTGTATCCCCTCTACTTGCTGAGCATGCTGCAAGCGTCTCAAAACTGGCATCTCTGTCTTACAACACGCTGCAGCAAGTGGAGGGGATACGCACACAGGCGAGCAGCCGTGTACGTGTACGCTCGACGCTTCGGCCGTCTTCGGGCGGTAGAAGAGAACAGAGATATGTCTACTGTCTCTTTTTTTCAACATAGCTATAGCGTACGAGACTAGCGCGAGCGGCTAAGTCTCGCGCTAGCAGCTGTTTATCATTTTTCACCGTTTGTCCTCGTTCTTGCACTTATTTATTTACAGAAACATTTCGATTAAATAAAAAAATATTAACACCATAAAAGAATAATTAGAAAAATGAAACATATGAGGAGCATAAATGAAAAGTGAAGAATATAAATTCACTCTTGGCCAATATGTACGTCTTTTTGATACTTAATTATATATTTAGCAAAATTGTTGTTAATATAAAATACATATAGATAAAAATATATTTTAATGTTGTTTGTTACGTAAAAAGTATTATGTTAATATACTTTTTACTTTGCACTCGCAATTACATATAATATACATTAAAAGAAAAAAAGTATTCTTGCAATAAGAATTTTATTATATTTAAGTTTTAGAAATGAACTACGTACACATTGTTGCTCAACGGAAACCGCGAGACGGCGGTTAGGTGTTTTCTTCCGTCAAAAACAATGTAAAACATTTGTTTTGTACAATATTATAATAAATGTTTATATATACGTTTTTTAGCATAAAAAATAATAATAGATTAAATAATTGAAATAATTCTACATGTTATAATATAAAACAATGTTTCAATAAACATATAAATAAATACAAATATATAAAAAGTAATACACTATTTACAAAACCAATATTGTGCATTTCCAAAAAGAATATAGATAGAACAGAACAGGTAAAAGCTTAGATAGAAAGGATAGAAGTAGAAAAGATAGATGAAATAAGAAGATAGAAAAGTAGGAGAAATAGATAAGGAAAGAACAAATAGAATATAGATTAAAAAATTGGAAAAAAATCCCGACAACATATGTAAAAATTGACCTTGACAACATATGTAACAATTATTGAAATCGAAGGTGGCTCCCCTATTCTACATAATTACCCTTTCACGCACACACAAGTCACTCTCTTACCTATTATCTTATTTTTTTCGCAACTGGTGGCTCTATGCAAAAAATGCATACGACATAAATGATGTATTTTTTCAAGAGCTACAACTTTTATTTGAAACATTTTTTGTGCTATAAATATTTATCAAAATAATGTTAAAAAAACGATAATTTTTTAGTTTTGACCTTGAAAATGACATTTTCGGTGATTTTCACTATCATATTCGTAATCAGCGCACCAAAATACAGTAGTATACCAATCGACAGAAAAATCGGGTGTTTCAGGTTTTCGGAACTTTATACTGGGATTTTTTTTCAATTTTTTAATCTATATTCTATTTGTTCTTTCCTTATCTATTTCTCCTACTTTTCTATCTTCTTATTTCATCTATCTTTTCTACTTCTATCCTTTCTATCTAAGCTTTTACCTGTTCTGTTCTATCTATATTCTTTTTGGAAATGCACAATATTGGTTTTGTAAATAGTGTATTACTTTTTATATATTTGTATTTATTTATATGTTTATTGAAACATTGTTTTATATTATAACATGTAGAATTATTTCAATTATTTAATCTATTATTATTTTTTATGCTAAAAAACGTATATATAAACATTTATTATAATATTGTACAAAACAAATGTTTTACATTGTTTTTGACGGAAGAAAACACCTAACCGCCGTCTCGCGGTTTCCGTTGAGCAACAATGTGTACGTAGTTCATTTCTAAAACTTAAATATAATAAAATTCTTATTGCAAGAATACTTTTTTTCTTTTAATGTATATTATATGTAATTGCGAGTGCAAAGTAAAAAGTATATTAACATAATACTTTTTACGTAACAAACAACATTAAAATATATTTTTATCTATATGTATTTTATATTAACAACAATTTTGCTAAATATATAATTAAGTATCAAAAAGACGTACATATTGGCCAAGAGTGAATTTATATTCTTCACTTTTCATTTATGCTCCTCATATGTTTCATTTTTCTAATTATTCTTTTATGGTGTTAATATTTTTTTATTTAATCGAAATGTTTCTGTAAATAAATAAGTGCAAGAACGAGGACAAACGGTGAAAAATGATAAACAGCTGCTAGCGCGAGACTTAGCCGCTCGCGCTAGTCTCGTACGCTATAGCTATGTTGAAAAAAAGAGACAGTAGACATATCTCTGTTCTCTTCTACCGCCCGAAGACGGCCGAAGCGTCGAGCGTACACGTACACGGCTGCTCGCCTGTGTGCGTATCCCCTTCACTTGCTGCAGCGTGCTGTAAGAGAGTCAAAACTGGGCACACTGCTCCGATCCAGAGATGCCAGTTTGCGGACGCTAGCGGCCTGCTCAGCAAGTAGAGGGGATACACAGATGAAACGCACACAGGCGAACAGCCGTGTACGTGTGCGCTCAGCGCCTCGGCGAGTGGCTGCTCGCTTGTGTGCGTGTCCCCTCCACTTGCTGCTGCATGTGCTAACGTCCGCAAACTGACATCTCTGCTCCGATCCCGCGGCTACTCTTCGAATTCCTGACGCGCTGTGTACACACACACACACACACACATACACACATGTTGTAATTATTCTGTATGGTAGAGCAAATAGCTTGAAGAGAGCTATTAGGAGATTAGTAGAACATACAGAAGTGACCATCGACGAACAAAACAACTCATCGGATGAAAAGCAAAGTAGTAAGATGCCAAACATCACCATAACATCCGATTCTTCGATAAATACTGCGACAAGTGAGTTGGCCAACTTATGACGATAAAGTGAGTTCCGTATATTACTCATCAAAGCTGCATTTTTATAATGTATGTTTTTTTTAAGATAAAAAACAGCAATTGGATATTCGCAGCTTATTACAAACAGACCAAGTTGACAACATTAGTTTAATGCCAACTATAGAATCAGGTAGCAGCGTCGAGATTTCACCTTGTCCAAGTCCTACTCCTAATGTCGCGCGTTTGAGTCCAATGCCGGACTTACGAAGAGATTCACAAGCTGAGGAACTACTAACTCTACCCGCACCTGACGGATTCGCTGACAGTAGGCGAAACAGTGAAAACATTTTACGAAGGTAATTTTTCCATTCTCATTTAACTTTAATAATGTATCTATATTCCATTGTTTAAATTTTAAATAGCTTACATATATTTTAATTTAGTACTTTCAGTTTTGATGTGCCCATAATACAAACTACCGGTCAGCAAGAAATACAAGCAGCTACTAAAGACAATGTTTTGTTATTCGAACCTACACAGATAGAATCTTCTGATATTCCAATAACCGTCACAAAGACTATAGATACAAGTACACCATCAGATGACGCAACCATGCAAGACGCAATTATTTCTCCTGATACAGATTCAATTCATTCTAGAAATATCTCGCTAGAACAAACGTACAGGTCGACAGCATTTAAATGTACTGAACCTAGAGGTAGCTGTACTAACAGCATTATTAGTACAGACAGTATGGTTTCTGAAACCTTGGATTCTAAAAGTTATACCGTTCGTAATAGCGAAAGTGAAATTGGTAAATAAACTCATCAATGTGATAAACGTTGTAAAAAAGCTAAGTAGTATGTATTTTATATCTAATTATTAGATAATTTCTCTCACACTTTTCAGAAAATATAGACAGCGATATCTTTGATTCTACGAAGAGATCCGAGAGCTCGGAAATCGGTCATATCGATTCGCCAGACAATTCGGATATGCTTTTGAGTGAAGCGCAATATTCAGAAAGCGGCTTAGAAGATTTGAGTTCCCTCAGACAGGATGTAATTAGTGCTATAATGGGCGAGAAATATGATTCTGTTAGAGAAGGTTTAGAAATGGAGGAACCGCAAAAATCTTTTGGTTTAGCTCATTTTGATGCAATGAATGATATTGCGAGAAAATCTTTCAAGAGAAAAAATATAAGAACGGAGGTGTGCCAAATATTTCAAATATATCTTGTTTATTTTCTAAAAGTCATTAAACATATACAATTAATATATTGTATTTATATCAACAGGAAATGGTAAATAAATATAAAACTGACGGTTTTACAACATGTGTACGTCTATCGGGAATGAAGTCGGAACCTGTGGAAACAAATATAATTTCTGAAGCTAGGTTTGAAAATATTGAGAAAGAAAAAGTATCGACTTTGTTAAGTCCTGTGTGCTGCTTCACCGTCACATCGGATAAAACACAGCTGGAGGAAAAATGTTCGGCGATTTTTCCACCGCAGATTAGTGTTATCATCGATCCACCAAGCCCATCTTTGTCAATTGAAAGTCATCATAAACTTAACTTAGATTACAGACTAGATCCTCATAATAAACAATACTGTAGCGGCGATAGTATGGAAAGATGTAATTGAGATATATTATATGTGCATTACTTCCATATACGCATATATAATGATAATATTTTTTCTACCCTCAGTAAGCGTGGAGTTGCCCGACACGGGCTTTTCTCCGCAAGGCACACGGCGTATCAGTAGCAGCAGTTTGTTGAAGGAGGTTGTGTCGTTGGCAGCAAGCACCGCTCGTCTAGGTGGTTCAAGTGTTAGCTTACGCTCCGGTCGAGAAAGATCGAAATCTATGGAAAAAACAGAGAAAAAACTTCCAATAATAAATCCTTTAGTCCGATTGCCTATGTGGCCACGTAAGACAAAAATACAATATCAAAATTTAAATATTTTCTATTGTGTGTAGAATTATTGGTGTTTTAAATGCATTTTATAGATGTAAGTGTTGGAGTTGGTCTTGTTAGTCAAGCGTTACTGGCAAATGCAGATGCTCTGTGCGCGGCAGTATCGCCATTAATGGACCCGGACGAATCATTAATGTGAGTTATGCTTATGATTATACAGCTACAGTACATGATTCGATGAACCTGTATTATATTAGGGAAGGTTACTACGAACGATGCGTCATGAATAATTATTTTGGAATCGGCATAGACGCAAAAATTACTCTCGACTTTCATAATAAAAGAGAAGAACATCCCGAAAAATGTCGATCTCGAGCTAAGAATTATATGTGGTACGGCGTCTTGGGATCTAAGGAATGGTTGCAAAAGACTTATAAAAATCTTGAACAAAGAGTTCAGCTAGAATGTGACGGTCAAAGAATACCATTGCCTTCTTTACAAGGAATTGTTGTATTAAATATACCAAGGTATACTTATCGAAGAAAATATAACTAAATGTTCCCTCTAATTTTGATCTAATGTTAAAAATTTCAATCTCTAATAACAGTTTTATGGGTGGTACGAACTTTTGGGGTGGTTCAAAGGAAGGAGATATATTTCTAGCACCATCATTTGATGATCGCATTTTGGAAGTGGTGGCGGTTTTTGGATCTGTTCAGATGGCTGCTTCACGACTCATTAATCTACAGCATCACAGGATAGCTCAATGTCAGACTGTTCAGATTAATATCTTGGGAGAAGAAGGTGTTCCTGTACAGGTTGATGGTGAAGCTTGGATTCAACCACCTGGCATTATAAGAATTATACATAAGAATCGCATGCAGATGCTTTATAGAAATAGAGTAAGTGTATCTATCGTGATTTCTCAATATAATAAAAAAATTGACGTTTATTGCAATTAAAAACATTTCTCAGGCGCTTGAAACTTCGCTGAGAACGTGGGAAGAAAAGCAACGTAACTCAATAACCACTGTACCTCAATCTTCTTCCACTATATTACAGTCACAACCTAAAGCACAGTTGCAAATATGTAATAAGCCTTCTCAGCTGAACGATGAGGAGCTTAATATTCTACTTAATTTCATTGAGGCGGTAACGACTTTGGTAAAGTGGGTAAAATTGCTAATTATATCAAATCCAAGTCTAGAACCAGATCTGTATCAAATTGCTTCGCGAACAGCAAATGCTCTTGAACAAGTGCATCCAGACGGGAAAATCTTAGAAGGGGTAAGTAATATTTTAAGTAAGTAGAATATAGCTTAAGTAAGTAGAATATAGTTAAGGTTAATTATTATATGATCATTTGTTCATATTTGTTCTGCTTACTAACAGATAAGTTTAAGACCTGTGGTAACCGAATTGGTATCAAGCGCACGACAATTATATGAAGAATCTTGTGAGCTGCTTCGCAATAAAGCTCATAACTTGGTAAATATATTTTGTTATTGTATATTTATAATTTGTGTGTGTGTATGTCAAACAACATTAATACTTGTATACAAAAAATATAGAAATTACGAGAGGATCTGGAAAACAAGCTGTCCCTGTCTCTAGCTAGCATGGAACAAGAATTACGAAAGTGTATCTTTGACGTAGGAGGTACAGAATTGGTTTATTTGCAAAATGTTCCCGCAGATGATCAGGTACAGTACCTTTTTATGGTTTATGCAATGCACCGATCAAAATTTAATTCTTTAAAAATATAAGTTATGAAAATAACTATTCTAATATTTTTCTGTCATGTATTTTGCATTATGATAATATTTACACTTCTGGTGATATTTAATTAATAAATTTAATATGTAAAGTCATTTAAAGTAGCAAAACCTTGATTTAATGATTCTTGAAAATTTGTTCAAGATGTTATGTAGATATTTATGTGGAGCTAACTAGAAAATTGGATTTATATAAGATCTTTTTTTTTTTAATGAAGATACAATATGAAAAGTTATCTATTCATATTTCATAAATAGTTTTAATTCGTTTTTTTTACACGAGATAAAAATTCAAATAAAATATATTATACGCTCTGACAGATCAAAGTCTTCTTTTTTATCGTTTTATATTTGTTGTGATCGATATTCCATTTAGTTATTCGTAACAAACTTTATATATTTGTATTTATATTTGGACAGCATTATTCGAATTACTTGAGAATAGTATATTTTAGTAAATTTTGAAAAACTAAATCAGTTAAAATATATAAATATATAAACATGAGACGTACAGACGCAATGTATATTATGAAAGCACCTCTCTTTATACACATATATTTAACGCATACAAAGTTTCATACAATTTCTTTTTTAAAAGAATTTTATATAATTTGTTATACGTAATTGTTTCCAAATGATAATTAATAAATTATCCTATGCTTTATTTCGGATTGATTGAGTGCTCAATCTCAAGTGCTGGTAATATGCTTTTAAGTCTTCATGCTTATGATATTAGAGAAATAGAATTAGCGTTTAGTTTAGAGACTTAGAGTTTTGCAATGTAGCAAAATACGATATAAATTAATTTTATATATGTGTGTGTCGTATACGTGCATGCGTTACGCTGGAAAATGGATGTATTACTTTTAGATACTTTTTATTGTTTTTTGTTTATTCATGCTTATATGGTTTTACTTATATTTCATGGTAAGACACAATATGTATTATGTGAAACTTAATTATGTCGTATTTATTTAAATTAGCAAAAGCAATAACATACAAATCCGGATATGCACTTGAATTGTATGTAATTTATAACTTTTGCTTGTCTTATTATGTTTGTTGTTTCTAATAATAATTTTGCAACAAGTAAAAGGTTTTTGCACTGGTTAATTAGCACTAATAACGAGAGGGGAACTTTCGTGATTTTATTAGGAATTTCTTAAGAAATATATAAATATCGATAAAATACAGGAATAAATATAATGGAATATCTCCTATATATTAGTCTTATTATTACTATATAGATGTTAGAAAGATGTGTATTTACGGTACTTACGCGTCTGAAAATTATTGAAACGCGAATGTAAACAATAGTAGACTTTTTGGGAGCTATTTTGTGTGCCTGTCGAGTCTGATCGAGTATTATCACATCCCAAGTGCAAATTTCCACCTGCATATAATTAGCATGTCATTAACGTATAAAATAGCATACCGCTTTACACGCTTTACTAATCTAACTAATTGCATACTAACTGGTGTCTTAAACTCTGGATTTGCAGAGCGATAAAAAAAATCGTCATCGAGGGTTGTTCTGGTTAAAGTTTCGTCGATTTGCCGGCCAATCGAGCGGTACAGGAAATCTGGCGCGTGATCAAGTGACCACATGGAGCGTGCAGGAAGTGTGCACTTGGTTGGAGAATCTGCAGTTAGGAGAATACGCCGACAAATTCGTGTCTCATGATATACGCGGTAGAGAGCTGTTAACTCTAGCTCGTCGAGATCTAAAAGAGCTAGGCATCACCAAGGTGGGACATGTAAAACGCATCTTACAAGCCATCAACGACCTCAACAATTGAGCTACATGTCGCGTTCATGTAGAAATGTTAGGTTCGTATCTCTGCGAAACAAGGAATACGATATTATATAATTATTAGTATTTACCAGTATAAGTATGATTAATTTTTGACTCTCTTTCAAAGATATTACATTGTATAAATTACAATTTAATGTAATATTGTTCTGCGCATAGCACTGCATTACATTAATGCAACAACATAATCTTTTAAAACGATGTCTTGTTACACAACATATAATGACACAAATCTCAAGCGCATAAAAAAAGAACATACATACGTAATTGTTAAATTTGGAAGTCACTTTCATGTTTCTTGAATTAAAGATAAAAACATAATAATGCAATGCAATTAAAGTGCATGACATTCACAAACATATACTGATGTAAACTGTATACTCACATATGTTCTCTCTATTTGAACATACAAAATTAGTATAAATCTGAAATAAATACTTTCCTTTCTTTTCAAACATATATTAAAATAAAAAGAAATTGTTTTAAAATTACACATAACTTTCGTGATTATGTACATTCTGAGTACTGTATAAAAGTCAAAGGTAAGGTTATTATAGTTGTACTATCATAGCTTGACAAATTACATATTATCTCCCCTTACGGAAAAAACGTTCAACTGATTGACCTTAACGTACGAAATCACATTCAACTTGACCGTAAACGCTCAAAATTGAACGTATAACGCTGAATATTGAAAGTTTATAGTCAAGTTGAACGTGATTTCGTACGTTACGGTCAATAGTTGAACGTTTTTTCCGTAAGAGATCTCTCAGAGAAGTTACACACATTTGTTTCTTTTCTCTAATAATAAAACTTATGAGGTCTTTCTTTCCCTCTTTCTGTGCACACGCTATAAAGATAAATAAGTTAAATATATATATGTTTATTTTTATTTCTAACTTTGATAATTATTTCGAATAACTATTATATATTTCGATACAATAATATAAATATTTTTTTATATCAAAAGAAGATTCTCTCTTATATAATAAAGAAATAAAATTAAACTTATGAAAACAATATTTTTTATTAAGAGAAACCATTTTTCTTTTATTATAAATATACAAGCAATAATATTAAATTAGTACGATGAAAAGTTATCCTGATAGCCACCTGTCTGTATTTTTGTTGCCGAAAACAAAACGCTTGAGTTTTCAGCAAATGTAGAACAAGGTGAGTCAGGCATTTGTCTTTGGTTTGACATGACACGTATTCAACATGTGTTGCCGACAACTTGCTGTATATTTGCTGTCAACAGTTTATCACTAACATAAAGAGCAACATGACAACAAGTTGCCAACAACACGTGTCATAAATTTCAGCAAAAATACAATATGTTGAAAACGGACAAATATATATTTACTGACACATCGCTTTGTGAAGGAGAATTAATTAATTCGAGATTTCACTCAAATTAATCTTTGGAGATCTGATTTAGTTCGTCGATCAACTGATTAACTCGATGAAAGGTACCGGACCCGGAAAAAATCCTAAGGTGATGGGTGGGATTTGAACTCAAGACCTTCATATTTGCAATCCCTGCACTCAGTCCGCAAGACTACTTGTTCCTTACTAAAATATAATTATTTTGGTCTACTTATTGTAAAAGACGGTCATTCGTTTTCGACATTTAATGGGCTACAAGATAGAATAAATATATGTCAACAGTTTTTACCAACCATACGACAGAAGTACAGACATCGGTGTCTTGTTTTGTTATCGTCATGTTGCTCTTATGTTGCCGAAAACGAATGACAAAGCAAAGAGTTTTCTAAGAATAAAAGTAATTTTGTTGATAATGTAATGAGCAATAGTTGCTCTTCGTTTGCTCTGAATCTGCTGACACAAAATGTCTCAAATTTGCCTTCGTGTTGTCGATTACGTATGACTATGCATCATATTTTTAGCAAATACACAGCATTTAGTTGAAAACTTCAGCTCAGCATTAAGTTACATGATTTTGCAAAACATGCTTGGCTATCAGGGTATATAAAAAGTGTTATGGCGATTATATGTACATATATATAAATATTCATAAATAATCATATTATATCATAGCTAGTTATTAAAAAACATTTTTTCCAATCTTTAAAAATGGAGAACTCTAGAATCAATTACTTTTTTATAAATATAAATCGAATACAAACTTTCTCATAGCATCGAGGGCAAGAATCTCACGAATAAAATGCCCAAGATAAAACTTACAAATCTACAAATAGAAAAACTATTATTTAAAAAATATCTGATTTACATAAAAGAAATTTGGAAATTGATTCTCACAAAAGATGAGACAAATCTTCTAAGAACGATATATGCATGTTTAAGATACTTGTGCATATGTAAGATTGATTTATCTCGAATAATAAGAATGTAGGCAATAGTTGTTAAATATGAGCTTGAAACATTGTAAGTCACTCTACTATGATCTGTGATATATAAAAACTAATTTATTATTTTGTAGAATTTTATTTACTTTCTATTCAACTCTTCTACTAATATTTATTTTAAGTGCTACACACACACATAACGTATATTTAGTACGTATATATATAGCATACCCACACAGAACATGATGTCTATTAGAGATCCACCCGGTAACAAATTTTTCATGTATAAAATTGTATGGACATATTCGGTATATATATATATATATATAAATTTGCATAATTAGATATAATAATTTTAATTTGTGTATAAGTATATATGATTATATATCAAAACTGTTTTAAAAATATAGTTTTATAGTAAAAATATAGTTTTATATAATTTTTTGTATCTAACATGATACTAATAGAGTTATTTNGTAATTTGATATGGAATATCTCTGAAGCCATTCTCTTAAAAAAGAAATTCTCCGTGTATAAAATTGTATGGACATATTCGGCATATAAAATTTGCATAATTAGATATAATTATTTTAATTTGTGTATAAGTATATATAAAAAATTTTTTACCGGGCATACAACATCCACAGGTCCATCTCCATGATAGATGACGGATGAACGTTTAAGGGGATCCTAAACTGACGGTCAAACTCCGTCGATTTACCGACTGAGTTTACAGCTTTTGGCGTCAGATTGTAGTAATATTCGCTTAATATAAAAAGTTATGCAGTTTTTACGTAGAAAACAAACTGCGTCCCGTTTTCGGAACAACATAAAGAACAATATAGAGCTCTCAGAAATGCGTTTAGAAGCCTAATATAAATAAATAGGGCGCGTGAATATTTTCAGAACAATATTGGAATACACACACTATTTATTCATCATTTCACGCACACTATTTATTTACACTAATCTTCTAAAAACATTTCTGAGAGCTCTATATTCTTCTTTATGTTGTTCCGAAAACGGGACGCAGTTAATTTTCTACGTACAAACTGCACAACTTTTTATATTAAAAAATTATCACTACGATCTGACGCCATACGCTGTAAATTCAGTCGATAAAACAGATTCAGTTTAGGATCCCCTTAATGCATATTCATGCTATGTCCACTATAGATATCCATATAAAATCTATTATGGACATCTATTAGAGACGTATATTATATTATAAATATATAACAGACCCAACAAACTATTTCTTGACTGCGCAGACCTTGGCAACAGAAATTGTGCAGAAACGCTACAATACGGAAACATGCTTTGGTGTTGCCAAAATTGTTAGCACATAGAGGCAAAAAACGCAACAACTCTGTTGGCAAATACATGAGAGTATTGCGGCCAAAATGATTCCATATATGTTAATGAAATTGACAACAAATAGATGGTCGAAGAGAGCAGATCTGCTTTTAGCAATACTGTGACCAAACAGTCCGCAAAACGTACGAGCATCTGTTTATGACAAAACGATGACCGCAGTCGGGTCGATCTGTTGAACGCATTGACGACAGATTGTCAGCAAACGCCAAGCAGATCTGTTCGTGCATACGTGCGAACTGTTTGCATGCAAGACTACTAGACTGTCTGTTTGACATCTAGACAACAAAATGGCGATTATCTGCGATTATAGGCGATTTTTGGCGATCATATGGTACATATACCAAAGTGTACCAAACTATAGTTCGAGTGACTTCAAATTATAGTTTGGTACACTTTGGTATATGTACCATACGATCGCCAAAAATCGCCTTATATCTGTTGCCTGTGTTGATAACAGAGTGTTAACAAACATTGAACAGTCTTTTACAGTTAGACCTTGTTTATGCGGGCAATAACTGTTAACTTATGCCGGAACCGGTAAAGTTCAACTGTAAGATTTTAATACTTCTGTTTATACGTATTCGGCAATGAAGCAATCATAAATGTAATGTATTATTCTCGTATTTATTGAGTAATATGAAACAATGAGTGCTTTCCAGCTACGTACAGTCGACCCTGTGTAACACAATAATGTTCACTAGTGTGAATGAGATACACTGATATGCTCTTCCTCACACTAATAGACAGTATGTTATACATTTAACTTTAATTTTCTCGGAAATTTTACGTGATAGGTCAATTTCGCCGCCAGATTCGTTTCCAGTGACCAAAAATCCACTAAAAAACACTTTGTTTATTTAGTATCAGCATATGTTAACGAAACATTTATTCGCAAAACATTTATTCGCACTGTATAAATGTACTTTAAATTATATTTAAGAATAATAAGAAAAGTATTTTTATTTATTATTGCAGGTACATTGCACATTGCAACATTTTTAGTAAAATAATAATTTAAATAAATAATAAATGATATGTAGGATAACTTGAGAATAAGTAAATAAAAATAATTATATTAGCAAGGAACACAAGTGGTCTCCGGACTGAATGCAAGGGCTGCGAATATAGAGATCACAAAGTAAGAGTAAGGAGATCGAACTCCGTGATACAAAAGTGGTTCTGATTTTTACGGTTCATTGGGAGGGAATCCGCTCAAGGGAATAGGTTTTTACGGTTGGACGCCATTTGCAAAACTGTGCATGTACACAACTAACACATGTATACGTTTAGTGTATGTAATCTATCTTGTTACATATGGGAGAATAACGTTCTCCTGGACCGGCTTAGCACGGAGGCCGGTTTTGCCGGCGGAGAATACGAGATTCCCCTGGAGCGAACGGAATGCCGGTTTGCCCGGCGGAGAATACGCGATTTCCCGGAGCGGAGCGGAAGGAATGCCGGTTTACCCGGCGGAGAATACGAGATTCCCCGGAGCGGAGCGAAACGGATGCCGGTTTACCCGGCGGAGAATACAAGATTTCCCGGAGCGGAGCGGAACGGATGCCGGTTTACCCGGCGGAGAATACAAGATTCCTCGGAGCGGAGCGGAACGGATGCCGGTTTACCCGGCGGAGAGAATAAGAAACTTATTCTCTCGGAGAGGATCGAATCCTGAGTCGCGCTGTCGGTTTGCCCGACCGAGGAGCTTCCCCTGGTGCTTCTTGCTAGATCCGGAGATCGGACTGATCTGCCACGCTGATTTTGGCCCCGGCTTTTATATCCGCAATTTCCCGAGGAGCGGGGACGCGGGGGAAACAACAATTTATTTGTCGCGCAGGTCGCTTTGTGGCGCGGCGGGGCGCGCGGTGCGGGCGCGGTATCAGTTGGCGTTTGTCGGCGCGGGGAGCACGAGGTAAAAGCGACGCGCAGGCCACTTGTTGGCAGAGATGCCAGTTTGCGGACGCTAGCAACATGCTCAGCAAGTAGAGGGGATACACAGACGAAACGCACACAGGTGAACAGCCGTGTACGTGTGTGCTCAGCGCCTCGGCGAGTGGCTGCTCGCTTGTGTGCGCGTCCCCTCCACTTGCTGCTGCATGTTGCTAGCGTCCGCAAACTGGCATCTCTGCTTGTTGGCGCGGGGAGCGCGGTGAGAGCGGCGCGCAGGCCGCTTGTTGGCGCGGAGAGTGCGCGGTGCGGCGGGGCGTCAACCGCCCGTACAGCGTGTATTGCATATATGTAATACTTCTATATGGCTAGTTGAGCTCTCAGCGCGGTTCCAACACTACGGTGCAGACAATGCTCTACTCTCTTTATTACTCTTTATCACTGTTCAGTTTGTTCGAAAGCGCATGCGTGACATGTATCCATAATGCGTATAT